>NC_092803.1:93810347-93902847 GCF_040954645.1 Diabrotica undecimpunctata | reverse complement strand
AACGGTAAAGTTAACTAAGAAAGTGTGATAAGTCTTGTACCACCCCACATGCACATAAGTTAACCGGTGTTTGCAGGCAAGAGTCCTCCTGGCAGATTTAAGGAAGATAACTACCATAAGGAAGTTCCGTTCGAGGGATCAGATGGAGAGGAGCAGCTTATTTTTGTTTGTATATCTTGCAGATGTGTTGATATAGCCAGTTTTTCCTTGATTCTAGTCATAAAATAGGCTGGTATTCGTGGAGTGGATGTCACGAATCTGGACTTTGTTTTTTTTGCTCTGTAGCTACTTATCTTCGGATATTAGGTGGATTGATAGCTACGATATTGTAGAGCTTATGTATGGATGTGAGTCTTAATATTCCCTGAATTTGGCTGACTAATTTATAACTAAATATTTTATAAGTTATTTAAATAACTATTTATAAACGGCATTTAGATTAACAAATACCACTCCTCATACCTGATATTTTTCGTACTTCTCTTCGCTGTGTTGGGCAAGATTTAGTATTTGTGACATATATGATCTAACCTGTCATATATAGCCACTTTTGTCTTTTAATTTGAGTTTTTCTTCTATTATCGGTTTATATTAAGGATCATGTACAGAAGTATTCTGTATAGCTGACAAAATAAATAGATATATTGGCCGATAGCTTTTGTGGTCGTTGGAGTTTTTGCCAGGTTTAAGCAAGGCAACAACTTTGTCTTTGCTTTGCTTGTCTAAAGACTTTGGATATTAGCCATTGTTGTATTTTTAGTTCAAATTTTATAGTTTTGTGCTCAGATCCTCAGCCAGGAGCCGTAATATTGTTCATTATATTCGTGGATAGCGGATCCAAGCTCAACATCGTTAAAAGGGTCTCTCAGCTGACTGGTTTTGTTTTCTCTCATTATAAGTTTTTATGTAAAGTGGAGTGTCTTTATCTCTAGATATACTCTTAATATTTATACACATAATTAGAATAGTTGGTCCTAAAAAGCACCGATTTAACAAAAAACATATTGAACGGGTGATTTAAGAATTAACGATTACTTAATTATTCATTACCCAGGGTACGCCCGATTGCGGTGGTCTTATTAGTACTTCAATTTTCGTGAACGCTTCTACTTTAAACTTCATAAAAAATGACTAATCTTTCACTTTGCTGTTACTGTTATTTTAAGACGATATTTCGAGTCAGATTTGTATAGTAATAACTATAGTCAATATATAGTCTCTATAAGTAAATGAGTTTGTGGTATCGGTTACAACTCATATATATATATTGATAATGAGGAAATAAACAGGTTAAAATAGGTGTAGAAAATTTTACCTACATATATCGGCACCATTGTTCAGGAGATGGGTTTATCCCAGAGATCAAAGGTTACATACTTTTACAGGCGTATTCTAGGTTCTATTTATATATTTTTATTACTAAAAAAGTGTATTTATAATAAAGGCCTTAAGCTATCTGTAGATTCCATGAATATTAGAATCTATGAAAATTAGCAAATTAAAAAATACAGACATAATTCTGAATGACCAACTTGAGACAAACAGTTATCCCCTCCTCAACTTATTCAGTTACAAAATATGACGTGTAAACGCATACCTGTTTAATTGTTAGATAAAATGAATTTCCATCAAGTAACGGTCGAATCTATCACTTACTAAAAGAGTACGAAAAGACCTGCTTATGCTTTAGAGTATGGGTACTTTAGTACAAAGTACCCTTTGCTTTTGCCAATTGCTTTGTCACTTTCTCAGCGATGGGTCTCCCTTTTGCTCATCAATAATGTTCCCGCTCGATATAGTTATTCTAAGATATTCAGATTTCACTATATGCTCTACATTTGGCTTTATCTCCTATTAATTTACAACTACGACGAAATCTTTATAATATATCTGATGCATTGATATTAAAGTGGAGTAGAATACTTGGTAGATAATATTTATTTGTTTTGAGTATACTTATTTTACGACCTAGTACATAAAAAAATAAATACTTGTGTGCTCAGTGCTTTCTAAGTCTGTAAAACATAAACATGCTTCGATATTAGATTATACATTTATTAAGAATGTCCACTCTCTGAATTGAAGTTTTTATCTTAAAATATGACTGTGTCCCACAATCTTTCACAAAAGTTATTCTTTTCTGAAATTTTCTGAATAAGGTTCAATAGGTTTTTATATTTTGTTTTACGTTTTAATCTTTAAATCGGAGTTCATTTTTTGAAAAACTATAAACATGTGACAACAAATTGCTATATGAACGGCGTTATGCATCACTAGACCCAGCCCCAATTTCTTAAATTGTGGATTATGGCGCTTTCTGGTGGAAAAGAGGAACAACAGGATAACATCAGATGTAGACCAAACAAAAGAAATTAGGACACGCATTGAAATAGCACGTGCATTATTTTTTAAACTTTAAAAGTTTCTTTGTTTTCGGGATATAAAGTTAGAGCCTGAGAATGCTTCGATATTACGTGTTCCCTACTTTTCTTTATGGCTTGGAAGCGTGAACACTAAAACAAGTCCATCTGAATAAGTTGGCTGCCTTTGAATTTGGTGTTACAGAAGAATTTTACGAATATCATGGATTCAAAGAATGTCAAACGTGGAAGTAACTAGAATGATAGGAAATGGGGCGGAAATATTATTAACTATCAAAAGACGAAAACTTGAGTACTTAGGACATGTGATGAGAGGGCAAACATACGCATTATTATAACTTATTATGCAAGGCAAAATCCGAGGAAAGCGAAATGTGGGAAGATGAAGAATATTCTGGCTTAAAAACTTAAATGAATGGTTTGAATGCAGTAGTGTAGAACTTTATAGAGCGGCAGTCAACAGAGTCCGTATAGCCATGATGATTTCCAACCTTCGATAGAAGATGGAACTTAAAGAAGAAGATAGAAAAAGGCATAAACTATCTACGTAATAAATCCCATTAACCTGTTAGTAACGGATAACCAGATATATTTAAAAAGATTAAGTACCTTTCTTTTTATTTTGGATTTTGAATTTTGCATAACTAGAGCAAGCGACTAATTTTTGTGTATTAGTTTTGGACCAAGCGCCTCTTGCGAGCGTTTTAATGATTGTAAATCGAATATTTGGCAACATATGTACATAAACGTGGTTAACAATGGTGACGTTGGCAACTTATTGAGGCGTTTAGGTTAAGAAGTAGTGGCAGTTATTGCTTAAATTTTTCTATAATAGTCACATTACAGAAGAGCTAACACAGAAAGAGAATACTTAACAAAAGACATAACATTAAGTAAAATGTATGAATTGTATATTGAAGAAGCAGACAATGACCTTGTTAAATTTTCGTTTTACAAAAAAATGTTTTTAACACGATTTAATCTTCAAAGAAAAAAGTTGAAAAAAGATACTTGTAGTAGATGTGATTGTTTCGAATTAGAAATTAAAAATTGCGCAGATAACGAACAATTAAGCGTTAAAAAAAGAAAAAATGTGCACTTAGAAGAAAGAAAGCTAGACATGAAGATAAGCAACGATCAACCAGAAGTGGAAACCTTTTGTTTTGATTTAAAGAAAAACTCTTCCCCTTTCGAGAATTCTAATAAATATTGTATATTATAAGCGTCAATTATGTATTTACAACCTTGGTATCCATAGCGCCAAGGATAAAAAAGGTCATTGTTATATTTGGATAGAAGGTGAAGCTGGTCGGGGAGCCCAGAACGTAGGCATTGGTCTTAAGAGCGTAGGCGCAAAATTTCGGGCCAATGCTTTTTAAATACATTCATTTTTTTCGAATCCTAAAAAAACTAATAAGTATTTTTGAAAAATTTAAACGCAGAATGAAAGAATACATTATTACTGAGGGCCGAAAGTCCCTGAAAACTTCTATAATGTTTATTTTAATAAGTTACAGGGGTGAAAAAAAAAGACAAAATTTAGTGTGATTTTTAATTTCAAATATCTCATTCAAAAAAACTTTTTGTTTATTCTAAGGGACTTTCGGCCCTCGGTAATAATGTAATCTTTCATTCTGAGTTTAAATTTTTCAAAAATATTTGTTAGTTTTCTCAGGATTTGAAAAAAATGATTGCATTTAAAAAGCATTGGCCCGAAATTTTGCGCCTACGCTCTTAAGAAACACATTGAAGAAAATGTTACTTCTGCAAAACATGTAATTTTGTGGTCAGACTCTTGTGGCGGCCAAAACCGCAGCATTAAAATAGTTAATTCTAAAAATGATTTTGGAAACTCATCCTACCATTGAAAAAATTACATTACGCTATTTCTTTCCTAGTCATAGCTTTTACCCAATGGTAGTGATTTTGGAGATTTTGAAAATGCCCTAAAATTTCAACAACGTTTATATACCGTTGATGATTACCTAAACGTGATGAAAAAATTCCGTAAAAAGAACCCACTAGTAGTTCACAGAATGAAAAAAGAAGAATTCGTCAAGCTAAGAAGAAATACAAGCGAATCAACAGAAGAGACCAATTTAATAGATCTTGATAAAATATTAAAGTTAACAACTACAATTTCGTAAATATGGAACACTTTAAATATCTTAGATAAATAATCACGGTTAATAATAATGCCACTAAAGAAATACAGATCATAATTTAAACTTTTTACCTATTTTAATACATAGATGCTAATCATGGACAATGACTAAAACGGATAAGGAAGAACTACGAATATTTGAAAGAAAAATAATAGGAAAATTGTTTTAACCTCATTATCATATCGCTACAAATCCGTATAGAAGAAGAACACATACTTAATAAAGAAAGCTCTTATAACGATATTGTTTAGGCAAATAAATTGCTTAAGGTAGATCGTACACATGCATAGACGCCAAGATGTCAAACTTGTAAAACTGTTATGGAAGGAAGTTAGCACAGAAGAATACCACTTGGGCGACTCAGTATGCAATGAAGAGAAAACATCCAATCATATCTCAAAAAATTAACATCTTGAAGGTTCTTCTCTGAACCCCATAACAAATGGCTAATCTTTTACTTTTCATTAAAAATTTAAATTTTAATAAGTCACGTAAATAACGTTTTAAAAGTGCCTTTCCTGAGATAACTTTTTTTAAGCCTGGTTTGTTTGATTACATGTAATTGATTTGATAGTCCCCAACAGATGAGTATTGACTATAGGTAGGATAGCAGGTAGTTGAACAGGCATGTGTTGATAAATATGATGGGTCGGTAGATAGTCTCATTATTCCTAAATCTGACCTCATGTTACCTTCCCCCTTCATTTGTGGAAGTCCTAAAGGCATTTTTTCTCTTGGGTCATCCTCCCAATTTAACTTGGCAATGTAGTTATTATAGAGCCTTTGGATATAGCCAGCGCAACTTTAGCATTGAGATTTAGCTTCTTACGCGACGTTGTTGTCTTTATATATGTGTTTGGCCTTGGCATTAGTTCCGTTCGGTATTGGTTAGTACGCGGACCTTTGTAAGTCGGAAAATACTTCTGATGGCTTTTCTAGCGATCCTGATCTAATTAATACCTGAGTTTTACGTACATTGTTTTGTTAGCGTTCTGGCCACATATCCACACATTAGCACTGGTTTAATCACTGTTTTATATATCCTGATTTAAGAAAGTCGTATTAGACCTCTGAATTTAAAAGTATTATAAGAGTTATATATACATCAGTTAGCTACCTGAATATTCCCTTTTATTTCTTATGTTACAACGTTATCTACGATATCTAAAATGTTGCAATCCTTTAAAATTATATGGGTCTATTGTTACGTTATGCCCTACTCTACGTCACCTCTTTTGTATGTTAAAGAACATTTATATGCTTTATTACTGACAATTAGACCGTTTTTTTTATGCTAATATCATTATTTTATAGTATTCTAATAATTTATGGATTAAATTCGGATAGCAAATTGATATTCTTCACTTTCTCGGAAAAATAATATTCTAACACACAAAATCCTATTAAATTGCCAAAACCTTCCTTGCATATTCTATTCACTCATGAGGGGCACCAGCAATATCAGTACCATAATAAGGCGTATAGTACTGGACTGGCTAATCGTTGGAAAATGGGAAGCATGAGTTTTAATGTTTTCGGGACTGCCATCTGTTAGCGGAGAGCAGAGATATTAGTACCAAGTTAATGCATATAGTAATCGTTGCTGGAACTTTATTATTATTAAACAACACTATATTTTCTAGTAAAATCATCATGACTTTACAGTAAGACAAATTTTCGAACGTTGGTTATGGAAACATCATGTACGTACCACCAGGTTCCCTATGTCGATATCCAGCAAAATCGTTGTAATAAGGAGACGGCAAACAAAAATCCAGAGATAAAAATATGCACCAAGAAAGTCTGTTTTATTCAACAGTCGAATAAACTACAGATTCTTGATTCAAATAGTCAAAAAATCAATAAACAGCTTAGTAAAATAGAAATAATGCATATTTAAGATGTAATCCATTAACGGGCCAAGGTACAAAGCACTCCTGGCATATGCTAATGATATGGATCTCATAAGAAACTCTCTCCGGTCCGCAAACATCTTTAACAAAGTGCACGAAAAATGTTTCACTTAAAATCAACGAAATGAAAACCGAATACAAGCGAATCAACAGAAGAGACCAATTTAATAAATTTAGAACAAACATTAAAGTCAACAACTACAATACATTGATATTTATGTGGCAATCAGCTGTAAAAGTCATTGCCTTTTTCGTGTCGTATCGTATTTTAGCATATCATATTTTGAGTGAAATTGATCCTAAATGAGTCTAATAATATTAAGTTTGTAAAACAGCTGTCCGTTTATGCTCATTTGTTCACCTTTTGTAAAACAGTCTGTGTAAATATAAGGGATTTATATAATCTTTTCATTTCGTAATCTTTTCGTTTTATAATTATAGTTCTCTTGCTTTTATTTTCTATGGTAATACATATACATACCCAATTCAAAAGGGAGAAAACCTGAGAGTTCTAAATTAAACATAAACATTATTCTCTCTTTCTCCTTATATGTTATATAAAGATCATCGTCATCGTATAGTCAGAACGGAACAAGATTCTATTGCCTTTTCTTCTTTTTGTCTTCCCTTTCCTATTGAAAATACAGCCAGGTAAATGACGTTTTTAAAATTTATGTCAATATTTCTGAAGTGCCTTTCCTTGGATATTTTTTTTAAGCCCAGTTCGTTTAATTACATGTAATTGATTTGATATTCCACAACAGATAAGTATTGATTGTAGGTCTCATTATTCCTAAATCTGACCATATGTTACCTCCTCCTTCATTTGTGGAAGTCTTAAAGGCATTTTTTCTCTTGGGGCATCCTCCCAATTTAACTTGGCAATGCAGTTAAAGACGCTGCAATCTTTCAAAATTATATGGCTTTATTGTTCCGTTATGCCCTACTCTCGATCCTCTCTTTTGTATGTTAAAGAACATTTATTTGCTTTTCTCATTAGTGACTATTAGACCATCAGTCAGACTATCAGTCAGACTATCAGTCAGTCCACGGATTCTGGGGGGGCAAAATTCTGACATATTTTAGAAAACCATCTAACAGATATATATCTCTAAAAATTGCAACTTTCAATGCAAGAACCCTGCTATCAGAAGAAAAATTCATAGAAATGGAATCTGAACTTGATAAAATCAATTGGGACATTGTTGGAGTCGCTGAGGTCAGAAGGAAAGAAGAAAGCCTAACCACTTTAAAATCCGGTCACATTTTCTATCATGTCGGAGAAAACTATGGGAATGGAGGCATTGGGCTCTTTATTAATAAAAAACTAACTGAGAATATCATATCAGTAAAAGCAGTTTCCACAAGAGTTATACTTGCAAAATTACAACTAAACACCCGTTACTCCATAAAGATCATTCAAGTCTATGCACCAACATCGAGTCACGCTGACGAAGAAATAGAACAGTTCTATGATGACTTGTACACAGCTGTTTCAGAAGACCAAGAACATTTTACGGTAATATGTGGCGACTTTAATGACAAAATAGGAATAAGCACTGACCCAGCTGAAAATGCCCTCGGAAATTTTGGCACACCAGGTAGAAACGAAAGGGGCGAAATACTCTTAAATTTCCTATAAGAAAACAATCTATATTTAATGAATAGCTTCTTCTATAAGAAGATCCATAGAAGATGGACTTGGAAGAGCCCCTATGGTAAGACAAAAAATGAGATCGACTTCATCATCACTGACAAAAAACATATAGTCAAAGATGTTACAGTCTTAAATCAATTTTCGGTTGCAAGCGATCATAGAATGGTCCGAGCAACTGTAGAAGTCAATATTAAGCAAGAAAGACTGAACATGATAAAAAGTAAAAAATTCAAACCTTGGATGCGCCCAACGAATGAACTTGAGTTTGAAAAATATATCACCAGTAACTTACTCAGAAATACAACAAGAGAAGACATAAATAACCTAAACGAAGAAATAGTAGATACATTAACACAAGCTCAGGAAAAATTTGGCCCTAAACATGGAAAAGAACAAAAAAGTAGTAATGAAACGAAACAAAAAATGGAAGATCGTAGAATACTGAGAAGTGAAGGAAATGTTGACTCACAAGATATAAACAACATAAATAAAGAAATCTCTAAAGCCATCAGACGGGATATTAGATAATACAACAACGAGAAAATTATAAAAACTATAGAAGACAACAAAAGCATGAGAGCATTGAGGAGAAAAATAGAAAATGACAAAAAAGAAATCTTCCAACTTAAAGACAAAAATGGAAATATTATCTCAGATAGACCAAGCATATTACATATAGTGGAAAGTTTCTATGAAACATTATATAAAAGTCAACTTATTCCAGAGCTCATCGAACAACCAATACAAAAGGTACATAATGTAGGATCGGAGGATATACCAGATATATCACGAGAGGAAATTCAACATGCCCTCAAAAATATGAAAAATAATAGAGGTCCGGGGGAAGATGGTGTAGTCATTGAAACAATTAAACTAGGAGGTCCACTTTTGATGTCCCGAATCCAAACACTTTTTAATCTATGTCTGCATAGTAAAAACATTCCAAGTAAATGGAAAAATTCGGTTACAATCATCCTCCACAAAAAAGGGGATAAAGCAGATCTCGAAAACTATAGGCCAATTAGTTTGCTTAACTACCTATACAAGCTCTTTACTCGAATACTGACAAACAGATTAGAAGCAAAACTCGATTTCTATCAATCAGAAGAACAGGCAGGATTTCGAGCGGGACACGGAACAAACGACCATTTGCAATGCCTTAAAACTCTAGTTGAAAAGTCTATCGAATATAACAGACCCCTTGCTCTTATCTTTGTCGACTTCCACAAAGCATTTGACACAGTCGAAACAGTTGCTATCTTAAAAGCACTATCTGAATGCAGAATATATCAAAGGTATGCAAATATTATTCGAAATATATACGACATGCGACAAATGCGACAACAACCGTTAACCTCCATTGCACTGAGAAGATAAAAATTGGCAGAAGGGTGCGGCAGGGAGATACCTTGTCGCCAAAACTATTTATAACAGTTATGGAGTACGCATTTAAAAGGCTAGAGTGGGAATCAAAGGGTATTAGAATCGATGGAAAGATAGTCAATCATCTCAGATATGCCGATGATATTGTTCTCATAACAGACAACTTAGGAGAAGCCAGAGTTATGCTACAACAACTACAGCAAGTAACCCAGAAAGTCGGTTTTAAAATAAACTATGGAAAAACAAATGTGATGACCAATATCGTCCCCAATGAGCTAATAGAAATAGAATAAAATAGAATAGAAATAGAAATAGAATAAAAAGTCGCCCATAGAACTTGTAGAAAAATATGTGTATTTGGGTCACAAAATAAGGTTAACGCGAAACCAAACATGCGAGCTACTCAAAAGAATAAGTCTGGGTTGGGCTGCATTCGGAAAAATGAGAGACGTATTTAAAACAAATATACCGATCCATTTAAAAAGAAAAGCTTTTAACCAGTGCGTTCTACCAGTCCTCACATACGGAGCAGAAACCTTAACTCTCACAAAAACATCAGCCGAAAAATTGAGAAGGACACAACGAAAGATGGAGAGATAAATGCTTGGAATAAACTTAAGCAATAGAATAAGAAACGAGGAAGTTCGTAGAAGAACCGGAGTGGAAGACATTATCGAACATATTACAAAAAACAAAAAAGGAGATGGACAGGACATGTTGCAAGAATGAAAGACAACAGTTGGACAAAAAAATTGCTTGAGTGGAGACCACGGGCTGAAAAGCGAAGCCGAGGAAGACCCCCAAAGCGATGGACCAACGACCTCAAAAGAATCGTGACCAATTGGATACCAGAGGCGCAGAACAGAAGCAGATGGAAAAGTCTAGAGGAGGCCTATGTTCAACAATGCACAACTCAGGGCTGATGATGATGATGACTATTAGACCGCTTTTTTTTGCTGCTACTAGCATTATTTTAGAGCATTCTATTATTTAATTTATGGATTAAATCCGGATAGCAAATAGATATTCTTCACTTTCTCGGAGAAATAATATTCTAACACACAAAATCCTATTAAATTGTCAAAACCTTCCTTGCATATTCTATGCACTTATGAGAAGCAGCAGCAATATCAGTACCATCATAAGGCGTATAGTTCTGGACTGGCTAATTGTTGGATAATGAGAAGCATGAGTGTAGCAGTTTTAATGTTTTCGGGACTGCTACCTGGTATCGGGGAGCAGAATTATCATTACCGAGTTAATGCATATAGGAATTGTTGCTTGAACTTTATTATTATTAAACAACACTATATTTCCTAGTAAAATAATCAAAAATTTACAGTAAGAAAACTTTTTGAACGTTGGTTATGAAAACATCATGTACATACCACCGGGTTCACTATGTCCATATCCAGCAAAATCCTTGTAATAATGATACTGAAAACCAAAGATGAAAATATGCTCCAAGAAACTTTGTGTTATAAAACAGTCGAATAAAATACAGATTCTCGATTCCAATAATCAAAAAATTAATGAACAGCTTACTAAAATAGAAATAACGCCTATTTAAGATGTAATCCATTAACGGCCCAAGGGACAAAGCACTCCTAGCATATGCTAATGATATAGAACTCATAACTCTAATGAGAAACTCTTCCGTCCACAAACTTCAATAAAGTGAAGAGAGCACAAAAAATGTTTGACTTAAAATCAACGAAATGAAAACCAAATACAAGCGAATCAACCAATTCAATCAATTTAGAAAAAACATTAAAGTCAACAACTACAATTTCGAAAGTATGGAACACTTTAAATATCTTAGATCACTAATCACGGTTAGTAATAATGCCACTAAAGAAATACAGAGCATAATTCAAACTTCAGACCTATTTTAATACATGGATGTGAGTCATGGAGAATGACTAAAACAAATAAGGAAGCACTCTGAATATTTGAAAGGAAAATAATCAGAAATTTTTATTTAACCCCATTATCATAACTACTATTTAAATGGGAATAAGCCACAATTAGAGGTTAAAGTTAGTTTATTGACGTTTTAATTTCCACTTCGGAAATCATTCTCACTAATGTTTGTATTTTGAGAACGATTTCCGAAGTGGAAATTGAAACGTCAATAAACTAACTTTAAGCTTTAATTGTGGCTTATTCCCATTTAAATAGTAATTACTTTAAAATGCCACGAGAAAATAGCTTCAGAACTCATTATCATATCGCTACAAATCCGTATACAATAAGAAAACATACTGAATAAAGAAATCTCGCATAACGATATTGTTCAGGAAAATAAATCCCTTAAGGTATATCGGACACGTGCATAGACGCCAAAATGTCAAACTTGTAGAACTGGTGTGGAAGGAAGTTAGCACAGAAGAATGCCACTTGGGCATGTCAGTATACAATGGAGAGAAAACATCCAATCATATCTCAAAAAATGAACATTTAATTTGATTGCAGATTCGTGGAAAATCGATCAACTTGGAGATAAGTTGTAGTCAGCGAAGACCTACCCAGTGTTGTAGCGCTACGTATTGATAATGATAAAGAGAAAGGAGAAACAGTGACAAAAAGCAACAAAAATGGACTATGGAGCAAAGCTACTTCAAAATCTTTGATTGGAGAGGATTTAAATGAAAGTATAAGAAATACAATGGATGATTGATGGATTCGAGAAACTTGAGACTTGAGAAAGGCACTCTCCGAAACAGCTGTAGTGATAAGATAGAAATAATTTTGTAGAAGTTTTGCTGTTTTATTGTTAAACAAAATGGAATTAACATACGACATTATATACGCTAAAATAACTAGACAACTTATATGATACGGACATATAAGGAGAAAGTTTAATGATACAATAATCTACCCAATATTTGTTATGAGTAAAAACGATATGAATAAACAAAATAAAGAAATCCATGGCAAAAGGCAAAAAGAGTAATGATTTAAAAATGAGAGAGGTATCCTGTGGATAACATGTGCTTAATTAGGAACGAATGGAGATGAAGATCAGAAGACGACAAAGAATGTTTTAAATTGATAAATGTATACAATTTTTAACAATGTATATTTATAGGTCATTATTAGGGCCAACGTGCTAATTTTATGTAAAATAACACTTTTCAAGTCGGATCGGTTACAGCACGGTGGAATCAAATACACCCAAAGTTAAAAACTATCGATGTTTATATGAAAGATGAAACCTTATGGCACATGACCGTGCAATCTTGACACCTACACATTATCACATAATTGTGAAAGGTATATTGTACCTAATTACTAAGAAGTTTGTTATTTTATTCTAAGAATAAGTTTAATAATTTACGGGAGATTTAATGTATTTAAAATTTTACAGGATCCGGTATCGTAATAAGAAGTCAAATTTCACTACAACTCCATAAAAACGTGTTAAATTTTACTTTGGATATTCTTTTTGTGAATATAATAAGTAAAAATACAGTAAGTTTCATCTTCTTATTGTGCCGTATTCTAATTAAGGTTAGCGATTACTTCTTTAAACGCTTCCCATAAATTATTATAGTTTAAATTTAAATACTTTATGAAACAAATATTGCACGTCATAAATTGCAGGAATTGAAAAATTACAAAGATCTCCTGTTTACAGAGTTTCTTTTAATTTTATGTAGTTTATTATAATCCTACCGAAGGGCTTCTACTTTCTTAAACTGTTACACGACTACTCTACTCGATGTTAGTACATTTAGAGACTAAATGTTTAAGTGCATATTCATTTTAATAAAAAATAATAATAAATAAAACGAAAACTAGCCATTTCGAAGCTTATAATAAATACTTTTTTAAGTTTGAAAATAATTAAAGCAAGTAATATAAATAACCACCATAAAATATTTAACTACATTAACCGAGTACCTATTTGTGAAATTTCTCGATGACTAAATTGATTGATATTTAAATAAATTTGAAGTTCCAAAACGTACCTGCTGTAAAATTTAAAAATCTACGACTAATCAAATTATTGGCAACATCGGAGGAGTTTAGTTGTATACGCAAAGAAATGTATACGGATCCCAAAAGTGTTTTAACCTATTACGGAGTCCACTTAATCCGACGTGTTGGTCGGAGTCCACATAAAGCGCTACCCAGATAATAATATACACGATGTATATTCGCCTGGAGTTAGTATAATACCGTTTTAGTACGGAGCCCCCATTAACCGCTAGATCTATATATATATATATATATATATATATATATATATATATATATATATATATATATATATATATATATATATATATATATATATATATATATGTATGTATATATATGTATATATATATATATGTGTATATATATATATATATATGTATATATATATATATATATATATATATATATATATATATATATATATATATATATATATATATATATATATATATATATATACATCTACGGCATTAAGTGAACTCCGCCCATGTTAAAATTCAGGTTCAATTGAGCTCCGTGGTCAAGTGGATACCGATATACGGAGCTCACTTGACAATTCCGTAATATTGGTTCAGTCGATTCATCAACATGTAGAGTTTAATAATTTATAAAAAATTTTTAGAGCCCGTAAATACCCGTGTATCATAAATGTATATCGCTTAGTTCACGTGTATATATTATAGGGGTCGTTCAGATCTTCTTCATTGTATATTTGAACCATACGTTTATCGGTTTAAGTAAGCTCTGAGAGTTTGGCAACTGTGCGATTATACCGTATATTTTCAACATATACCCTGAACGGTTTATATGGGCTCCTTATTTTTATCTACCGTTTGTAGACAGTGGAATGTCATACGCATTACACTGTGTAACAGAGGATATCATATTACCTGGTATAACTAAGTACTAAAATGTAACTGGTTCTTTAAAAAACAGGTATGTAGATACAAAAGGATTTTGAGCTTATTATTGAATGAAATGTTCGCTTGCATAGAAAATTTTATTTTTTCTGTATTTTTAAAGATGTTGTTTTTTTATTTAATATAATTTTATTAGTTCAATTCCGAACTTGATGTTTTTTTTAATTACAGAAATTTCGTAATATATTTTGTTTACGTGAGTATGTCTTTGTACATTTTATGTAAGCATCTGATTAATAAAAACTACTTTTATTTTATCCAATCTTCTGCGATATATTGTATAAAGCTTTTTTAATATTTTAGTTCTGGTCTTATTTGTGTACTACATATGATTTCTCGATAAAAGTCTATCTCAAAATAAATATGGTTAAGTGCTACAATAGATATTTTTGTGTTAAAATGGGTAGTAGTGTGCACAAAAAGAAAGAATGGTTAATTTGTCTAACAAGGTATATTCGGCAGCAGAAGCATATAGTACAAGCGTCTATGTTTTAAGGGCGGAAGGACGTGCGCCTCATTTTTAGCTGACAAGCTTGCGAAGAATATTATTTCTGGTCCTCAATTTACCTTTTAGTTTTAAACAATAATCTGTGACTGACCCGGTGTGATACAAACTATTTTCAAGGAATTTATAGGAAGTCTACAGTTCAATGATTTTATGACAAGATTGTATGTTCAGTTTTGTGAAAACGTCTATGTTGAGGAAATTGAAGGAACACCCACCCTGAGTTTTTCAGGGGTTTTGGCTGAAAATTGATTCATAGTTTATTTTTATTGTGCAATATTAGGTGTCTCGTCTATATAATAGAAGTCCTACTATCTACCGGTATGGATCGTTTGTTTGTGTAAATGTTATACAGTGTAGGTGCCTTTATGCTACCCCAAGCGAGACCGTTCTTCATCTGCTATTCTTACCAGTGAGTGATACAAAAAATATTCTCTTATGTTGGCATACGCAGACAATGTAAGTGAGCTTGTTATCTAAGGGGATATCATATAGTTTTTGGAGAAATATTCTGTAATTTAAGGTGTCGTAAGCGGCATTTAGATTGAAAAATACCACCCCTGATACCGGATATTTTTCGTACCCGGTCTTTTTTTTGCCAGGTTTAAGCAAGGTAACAACTTTGGCTTGTCTCTAAATTTTGGGTATCTCCATAAATTGAATACAGTTGTTCATCATCCGGATAAGCCATTGTAGAGTGTTTTTGGTCCAGGTTTCGTAATAAGCTTTGTGCTCGAATCCTCAATGTCGGTAGTTGTATTATTTTTCATTAAATATGTAGATGGTGGATCCAAGCTCAACATCGTTAAAAGGTTCTCTCGGCTGACTGGTTTTGTCCTTTCTTATTTTAAGTTATTCTTTGCTTCTTTTCCGACAGAAAGAGCATGTCTATATCTATGATGTGGTTTTCAGCGATCAGCTATATACCAAATACCCTAGGTTAGGCCCTATATGTGTTTCCTGCACTAGAAGTAAGTTACATTCGTGTTTAGCTCATATGTCTCATAAGTTTAAGTAAAGTAAAGTTTCTTGATCTCTAGATATACCCTTAACAGTTATAGACATATGTTATTAGAATATTTGGTCCTAAAAAGGACGAATTTGACAAAATCATATTAAAGGGGTGACTGAAGAATTAGCCGATTAATTAATTCATCATTACCCGGGGTATGCCCGATTGCGGTGATCTTATTAGTACTTCAATCTTCCTTAACGCTCGTTCTTTGAACCCCATAAGTAATGCCTAATCTTTTACTTTTTATTCAAAATTTAAATTTTACATGCCGTGTATTACTTTTTGACGATATTTCGAATCAGATTTGTATAGTAATAATTTTAGGTATTAAAGAGCCTCTTTATGAAAATAAAATAAGTTTGTGATATCGGTCGCAACTCATATCTAGATAATAACAAAATAAACAGTTAAAATAAGTGTAAACAATTTCAACTACATATATCGGCGCCACTGCTCAGGTGAGGAGATACGTATTTTCAATATTAAAAAAGTAGGAAAAGACATGTTTATGCTTTTATTTTTTTAAATCTATTCTATTTTCTTTTTAGAGTTCCATCTTTTTTGGACGACCTGTGTTCTTTTTTTAATTGGGTACTTGTCCAAAATTGACAAATACTCTGTCCTTTACTATTCTACATTAATATGACTGATTTATTTTATCTTTCTTGCAGCAATTTTAATGTTTATCCTGTGTCTTCTTCTTCTTTTTATATAGACATGACTGTCATTTTTCAATGTGCCTCCAGTAAGTTGCCGTTCCATCGTTTTCGTGATCTTCCTACTGATCGTCTTCCTACGGGTTAACCGTCTTTTGCCGTCTTTACTACTCTATTTGTTGTCATTCGGCTTATATGATCGTTCCATTCTACTCTTCTATTTCTTAACCAGTTCTTGATGTTCTCCACCTTGCATCTACGTCGTATATCTGTACTTCTAGCTCTGTCCCATAGTGTTTTACCATCAATTTTTCTAAGTGTTTTCATCTCTGATGTTTCTAATATCCTTTTTGTCCTCTCTGTGTCAGGTCTTGTTTCTGCCGCGTATGTCATTGGTCTGATGACTGTTTTGTAAATTTTGCCTTTCGTTTCTTTCCCGATAGTTTTATTGCTTCATATTGTTTCATTTAGGCAGCCTGCGGCTCTGTTTGCTCTATTCACTGGATCTTCCACTTTAGTTTCGAGCTTTCCGTAGCTAGATAATGTGATGGCTAGATATTTAAACTCCATCACTTGTTCCATTATCTGACCTTTCAGCTCCAATTAACATCTTAGTAAATTTGCTGTTGTAACCATGAATTTTGTCTCTTTTGGGGAAATTAACATGTTAAATTTTCTGGCAGTTATATGAAATTGGTGCAGCATACGTTGTAAATCATCTTCATTTTGAAAGAGTAGTATTGCGTCGTTTGCACAGCAGATTATTTTAATTTGTTTTTCTTCCATTTGGTATCTTTTTTTAGTTGTTACTTTTTTATTATTTCATCCATAATCAGGTTGAACAATAGAGGACTCAGAAAATATCCCCGTCTTATCCCATTATCAGCTTTATTAGGGTCGGTTGATTCTTCTTCTACTTTTACTTTTATTGTGTTATTTTGGTATATATTTTCGGTCGTTTTGATTTTTCCTAGAGGTATCTCTCTTGCGTACAATAAGTGGATAACGTTTTTTAATTTGTGTTTCTTCTGCATATAATTATTTCTTCTGTGTATTAAAAGTTAAATTTTTGGAGCTTTTGGAAGTTTTTGATTTTATTATTGAATGCGACGATTTTCAAAGTGATGATATCTCGATCTGTGAAGCAATCGGTTTGAAAACTTTATTAAATGATTATTCTTTTAACATACTTTTAAATATTTTTAAGAAAGTGTTTACCCAAACCGATTTGATATTCAATGTTGTTCAAAATCAGTTAACTGACATTATTCATTCCAAAAATAGAATAACAAGACTGGTGCAAAATCTCAGAGATTTTCGTAATGATAGTAATTTCCAGTATATACGCAGTGAAGTTTTGGACTCGCTTGATATTTCCGAACCCCCAAAAAAAAGACAAAGGCATGACACAGCAACAGATATCGAAAAACGAGTATATTTTGAAATTTTGGATACTATTATTATGCAAATAGATACTCGTTTTTCGAATTTTGAAGATTTGCAAATTTTTGACCTCTTTGACGATTCAAAATTTAAAAGTTACGCCAAAGAATTTCCAAGATATTTATTAGACAGGTTAATTAAAAATTATCCATCATTCTTTAATAAAATAAAATTAGAAAATGAATTAAAAGTTTTATATGCTGATCCAAATATTTTCGGAAGATGGGAAAAGTTACAAGATATATATAATTTTATATACTGCAATTCATTACAACAAACTGTTACCGAAATTAATAAATTATTGTCATTAATTCTCTCATTACGACCAACATCTGCCTCAAATGAACGAGATTTCTCTTGCCTCAAAAGAATCAAAACTTATTGTCGAAATACCATGAAACAAGAGAGAATGTCAAGCTTGTCTTAAATGTCAATAGAAAAAAAACTTTTAAAATCTCTCCAAAACTCAATAATATTTTACAATGACGTTATAACCCATTTTGTTACTTCCAAACAACGTAGACTTGAGTTAATTTATAAACATGTTTAGGTTCTAAATTTATAGGAAAAAAAAAACAATAAACAAGAAAACAAAAAATCTCCTATGATGATTTACTTAAGTCTTTATTAGACGGTATACCTATCTGAGGAGACAAAAAATACCTTGCCGACCTTGTCTCCCAAGCCACGAGCCGCCACTGAATAGGAGGCATGAATGTAGCAGTTTTAATAGTTTGGTGACTGCTTGCTGAAATCGGGGAGTAGAGATATCAGTACCAAGTTAATGACTATAGAAAGTGTTGCTTGATCGGCAAAATATTAAATACCAGAAGGTATAATGGTAGCAGTCTCACTGCGACCTTGATGGAGAAAGCAAAGTGAAACAACTTTATTATTATTAAACAACATTATATTTTCTAGTAAAATAATCATGATTTTACAGCAGGACAAATTTTCTACTGTTGGTAATCAAAACATCATGTACGTACCACCAGGTTTCCTATGTCGGTATCCAGCAAAATCCTTGTAGTAACGATACAGGAAACAAAACATCAGACATATAAAATAAATAAACCAGAGATCTAATAAAATACAAATTCTCGATTCAAATAGTTAAAAAATTAACGAACAGCTTACCAAAATAGATATAACGTCCATTTAACATGTAATCCGTTAACGGTCCAATGTACAAAGCAGCTCCTAAAATAATGCTGATGATATCGATTTCATATGAAACTAAAACATCAACGAAGTGAAAACCAAATACAAGCAAATACACAGAAGACACCAATTAAATAAATCTAGATAAAATAAAAAAGTCTACAACTGCAATTTCGAAAGTATGGAACACTTAAATATTATTGGATCAATAATCACAGTTAATAATACCGTCACTGAAGGAATAAAGAGCATAATACAAACTTCAGACCTATTTTAATATATTGATGCAAATTAGGAAGAATGAATAAAACAAATAAGGCCTTATTAGTATAATGCTACAAATCCGTATAGATTAAGAACAGATACTGAATGAAGAAAGCTCTTATAATGATATTAGGATATCTCAAAAAGTTAATATTTCATTTGATTGCAGATATGTAGAAGGCCGATCAACGTGGAGAAAAGTTGTAGTTAAAAGAAAGGAGAAACAGTGACAAAAGCAACAAAAATGGGCCAATGGTTCAGAGCTGCTCGAAAATCTTGATTGGAAAGAATTAATATTGAAAATATAAGAAATACAATGGAATTAACATACACTATATACGCTATAATAACTAGAAAACTTATATGATACGGATATAAACAGAAAAAGTTTAATGAAACAATAAACTACCCAATATGTGTTATGAGTGAGAACGATATGAATAAATAAAATGACGAAAGCCATAGCAAAAAGAGTAGTGAATAAAAAATGAAGAAGTACCTTGTGGATAACATGTGCTTAGATAGGAACGAATGGAAATGAAGATTCAGAAGACGACAAAGAAATAGGTAAAGAAAAAGAACTTTTACTTGCTGTTGAATTATTTCATATTATGTCGCTATTTGAACCTTTGAATTGAACGTTATTTTACTGTCGTTTTGAAATTATAAACTTTCTAGTGGGTATCTTTATGTCTTTATTACCAATTGTTATTAACATGCGTTTATGAATCATCATATATATCATTCTTATATTATATGTATATCTTTTTATAGTTTCACCTTTATAACGTTGTGTATTATAAAAGTATTCTATTTCTTTTTATCGTAGTAAGTCATTACTCAGACAAAATATTTCGGTATCTTATGGTAACTTGATTCTGTAATAAAATTCATGGCAGACGACAAGCGGTTTCATAACCACTAAACATATCTATTTCTTTATTGTTTCCGTATATGTTTTACAGTTATGATATTATGTTCGGTCTAATTGTTTTAAAAATTTTGTCGCTTGTATAAGCTTTAACTGTAATAATAATTTTATAGACGTTAATCATTTAGAAGTAAATGTATAGGTATATAATTTTTTTTCTGTCACTTGGTTTAAATATAGTTCTTATTATATTATATTATATATATATATATATATATATATATATATATATATATATATATATATATATATATATATATATATATATATATATATATATATATGTATGTGCAGAAAATAACACTTATTTCAGTTCGTACGATTTGCGGTAATTTATTTAATGTTAATTCTGGAATTTCACGTTTATACTCAGTATCTGTTGTTCCGCTTATTTATCTGAGAGATGTTACTTTTTTTTCTTGTTATTATTTCTCTTTATAAGCAATTTTACTTGTTCATTGGCGGAATAATACCTCTATGAAAGGTTATCACTTCATCTTTTGCGCGATCGTCCGATACTTCTTCTGCCGATTCGTGACTTATCTCTTGCAATTTTGACGTCACGGGTCTCCTCCATTCTGCTTATGTGATTATTCCTTTCTTTTTTTCTATTTTGTGTCAATTCATTTATACACTTTACGTTACATTTTCTTCTAATGTCTTCACTTCTCTTTTGATTTCTCAGCGTATTTCCTATAATTGTTCTCAGTACTCTCATCTCTGCCTTTTCCATTATTCTTTGCGTTGTGGCTATGTCGGGTCTTGTTTCTGAGGAATATGTCATTATATGTCTTACACTGGCTTTATAAATTGATATCATCTCAGTGTTAATGTGTCTGTTTAGCCATATAGTGTTATTAAGGCATCCTGCCAGTCTATTTGCTTTTAGTACTTGATCTCTCACTTCTTTGTCCAGGTCTCCGTAGCTAGACAGTGTAATTCCCAGGTATTTTATTTCCATTATTTGTGCAATACTGATGCCATCAATTTCTATTTTACATCTAGTTGGTTCTTTGCTGACAACTATTGTTTTAGTTTTCTGAGATGAAATTGTCATAATAAATTCATAATGCCAGGTATTTTATTTCCATTACCTATGTGGTTATTCCATTCTTTTTTTTCTATTTTGTATCCATTCATTTATACACTATACGTTACAATTTCGTTTCGATTTCTCAGAGTATTTCCTGTAATTCTTCTCAGTACTCTCATCTCTGCCGCGTCCATTATTCTTTGCGTTGTGGCTGTGTCGGGTCTTGTTTCTGCTAATGCCATCAATTTCTATTTTACATCTGTGGTCCTTTGCTGACTACTATTGTTTTAGTTTTCTGATATGAGATTGTCATATTAAATTCTTTTGCTCTTATGTTAAATTTGTGGACCAGTCTTTGCAAACTATCTTCATCTTGGGCTATTAATATTGCGTCATCTGCGTAACGGAGTATTTTAATTTCTTTGTTTCCCATTCTGTATCCTCTTCGTTTGTTAACGCTTTTGATGATTTGATCCATGATCAAATTGAAGAGCACATGGGGCTAAATCTCAACGAATCCCCTTGTCTTATTCTGCTGCCTATTTCTATAGATTCTGTAAGTTGTCCCTCTATTCTGACTTCAATTTTGTTGTTTTGGTCGATGTTTTCGATAGTTTTTATAATATTTAGGGGAGCTTCTCTATTATACAGAAGATAGATTACATCTTTCAGTCTTACTCTGTAAAACGCTTTATTTAGGCCAATCAGACACAGGAATGCTGGTCTATTATACTTCAGTGATTTCTCAGTAATTTGCTTTATCACGAATTTTGCATCTGTACACGATCTACCACTAAAAAAACCCGGTTGTTCATCTGCTAAACTTATATTGTGATTAATTAGCACTTGTAAAATTTTAGTTGTAAGTTTTAGCGTAGTATTTAATAAGTTTATACCTCTGTAGTTTTTTGTCTGTTTTTATCTTCTTTTTTAAATAGTAGAGTTAGTTCGCTCCTTCTCCATTCTTCCGGCATTTTATTGTGTTTTATAATTTTATTAATTAATGTTGTTAATTTTTCATTCATTTGTCATTGCTGCTCCACAATATTTCAGTATTCGTTTGGTATCCCGTCTTTACCTGCTGCTTTTCTGTTCCTCAGGTTTTCAAGTATTTTCCGAACTTCCTGTACATTTATATTAAGTTCTTTATATGTTGTAATTTCTGATGTTTCCGGTTCTAGCGTCGTTTGTTTTTCTCCTGTATATAGCTTTTTTAGGTAGTCAATCCACGTATCATTTTCTATGTATTTTAGTTCTATTAGTTACTTTACCTCCGTTCTTTGACGTCTGATGAAGCGCTATATTTCCTTTTGCAGACGAGAAAAATTATGTTCTATTTCTTTCGAAAAACGTTCCCAGTGACCATTTTTTATTTTACTTATAAGTGCATGTGTTTCGTTTCTAATTGTCTTGTAATTATGTTATGCCTCTTGTGTTTTGGTTGACATGTATTTCAGGTAAGCTTTTTTGTTTTCTTTACATTTTTCCTTCACTTTATTTATATTTCTTTTACCAAGAACTTTCTTGGCCGAGGCTAAGATATTAGACTTAACTTTTGCCCAGCTTTCTTCGACTCCATCACTTTCTGTGATATATGTTTTTTCTGTTTTTTTCGGTTCTTCTTTTCTGGAATAGGTATCTTGTGGAGTCATCCTGTAAGCTTTCGACTTTTATCTTTGTGGTGTATTTCGGTGTTTTGTTATCACATATATGTGTTTTCATTCGGCACAATACCAATTTGTGATCGCTTTCTATTTCTGCTGATGTTAGTGCTCTCTATTCAACAGAATATAGTCTATAATAGATCTTTGTCCTCTACTGTTTTCAAAAATGTATTTGTATTGTTCTTTGTGAGGGAAAAATGTATTATTATTACGTATCTGGTTTTTGCTGCAGAGGTCCGTTAGAAGGTTTTCGTTTTCATTTCTGATATTTTCGTTATATCGCTGTTTTATCTCTGGAACTAAATCATTGCCAACACGGGCGTTAAAATCACCCATAATGATTTTATATTTATCATTTGGGGTCTCGTTTATTACAGTCTGAAGGTGTTCGTAGAAGTTTTCCCTTGTGGTGGTATCTTTGTTGTTCTCTGGTGCATGAATTGCTATCATATTCAGAGGTTTGACATCCAGTTTAATTTTTACACTTACCATTTTTATACTTGGTGTAAAAAATTTTTGTGTACTAACAGAGCAACTCCTTCTTTGGCTCTGGTTTCTTTGGCAACACCACTGTAAATCATGAGATGGTCATCTATAATAATTTGACCCTTTTCCTTTTTTCTTTGTATCTTTTAGCGCACACATGTCTATATTTTTTTTCTACAAGCTCTTTTGTAATTTTCTGCTCTCTTGTAGAGACTTTACGTTCAAAGCACCGATGCGAAGTGTATTTCTCGTTTACCACAAATTCGTTGTCCTCTTTCTCCCGTTAGTCGTCGTAATGAAATTATTCCTGTCCCGAGGCATAATTCTGTTTCTATGAGCTGTATGGTTTTAAAGTCTATCAGTAGAGTGCTAAACGGGCTGTAGACCCCCTCCTCCGTTATTTGGGCTTGGGACCGGCAACAGTTCTGTCGAGCTACTCGATCTACCCAACAAAACTGCAGGCGGATTTGAGATATGTTACTTAAGGATGTACTTAATCTGTATTAATTCTTTGATCTGTTTTTTGTTCTCTTTCAGATCTGTTTTATATTAGGTAAATTCTTATTTCATTCCTTAGGTAAATTCTTATTTCAAACCCTCCGGCGCACTTTCAGGTCTACATATTATATAAGTGTTTTATTTTTCTTTTCATTTTACTTTTACCTCTTTTTATACTTACTTTACTTTCCGTGTCCGGAACACCAACAGCTTTAAATTTTGTATTTCCAATGGTTGGCTACATAGATGGCCCTGTCATTCGCTAAAAATAGATCTTCTTCTGTGTAGGTTTCTCTCATCTCTGTGCATGCTAGTAGATTTTTTGTGGTAACAAACTTTATAATCTTACCGAAGGGGCTTCTAATTTCAGAAACTGTTACACGATTACTCTATTTGATATACGTACATTTATGTACTAAATGTTTTAATGCCAATGCATTTTAATAAAAAATACTAATTCATAAAAATGGAAATTTTCGCTTTTCCAAGTTTATAATACACACTTTCTTATGTTTAAAAATATATAAAGCAAGTAATATAAATTACCGCCTTGCTTATTAAAACTAAAAAGTAAAATAAAGGTATATGTCGGTTAGCAATTTATATTTAATTACATAAATTAACCAAATAGTCCTCAAATTCCTCCACGATTAAATTGATGGATATTGAAATAAATTTCAAGTTCCAGAATGTACCTGCTGTAAAATTTGAAAATCTACTACTAATACAATTATTGGCAACATCGCAGGAGTTTAGAAGTATATGCAATATCGTAAATACGGATCCCAAAAATGGTTTATCCTTTTGTGGAGTCCACTTAATCCTACGTGTTGGTCGGAGTCTACATAAAGCGCTACTCAGATAATAAAATACACGGTGTATATTCTACTGGAGTTAGTATAATACCGTTTTAGAACGGAGCTTACACTAACCGCTAGATGTATATATATATATATATATATATATATATATATATATATATATATATATATATATATATATATATATATATATCTAGCGGTTAATGTGGGCCCCGTACTAAAACGGTATTATACTAACTCCAGGCGAATATACACCGTGTATATTATTATCTGGGTAGCGCTGTATGTGGACTCCGACCAACACGTCGGATTAAGTGGACTCCGTAATAGGTTGAAACACTTCTGGGATCCGTATACATTTCTATGTGTACACAACTAAACTCCTCCGATGTTGCCAATAATTTGATTAGTCGTAGATTTTTAAATTTTACAGCAGGTACGTTTTGGAACTTGAAATTTATTTAAATATCAATTAATTTAGTCATCCAGAAATTTCACAAATACTTGGTTAATGTAGTTAAATATTTTATGTTGGTAATTTATATTACTTGCTTTAATTATTTTTAAACTTAAGTTAGTGTCTGTTATAAGCTTGGAAAATGCAAGTGTCCATTTTTATTTATTAGTATTTTTTTAATGCATTGACACTGAAAAATTTAATATATAAATGTACGTTCCGATGTTTCGATTGCTACGTTTTTTGATGTACAATATTTGTTTCACAAAGTAGTAAAATTTAAATTATAATAATTTATAAATCAATCTTAAAATTATAATTTTTTACTGTCTAATTTCAATATTTCGATTTTTAAACGTGGGAAATTCAATATCTTACTATAATACTTTATAGATACACATATATTATACATGGCATAACACCTAATAATTTCGCTTTTAACTATAAATGTATCGTATAACGTAACGTAGCAATCAGTAGTGAGTCATTACTCAGATAAAATATTTTGGTGACTTTATGGTAATTTGATTCTAGCCAACATATCTATTACAATTATTACATAATATAATATGTTCGGTCTTATTGTTTTAAAAAACATTCATGTTTTAAAATAGGTCTGAAGTGAATTATGCTTTGTATTTCTTTAGTGACATTATTATTAACCGTGATTATTAATCTAAGATATTTAAAGTGTTCCATACTTTCGAAATTATAGTTGTTGACTTTAATGTTTTATCTAGATGTATTGAATTGCTTTCTTCTGTTGATTCGCTTGTATTTGGTTTTTATTTTGTTGATTTTAAGTGAAACATTTTTCGTGCTCTCTTCACTTTGTTGAAGATGTCGTTTGCGGACGGCAGAGAGTTTTTTATAAGCTCAATATCATTAGCAGATGCTAGGACTGCTTTGTACCTGGAGCCATTAATGAATTGCATTTTAAATAGACGTTATTTCTATTTTAGTATGCTGTTCACTAAATTTTTGAATATTTAAATCGAGAATCTGTATTTTATTCAACTGTTTTATAACACAGAGTTTCTTGGCGCCTATCTTCATCTCTGTTTTTTTTTGTTTAGCGTATCATTCTTCTTCTTCTTATGCCGTCCCCATTAACGGAGGTTGGCGACCACATTTCTAAAAGTATCTCTGTCTTTTGCAACGTGAAATAATTCGTCTATAGTCATGTTTGTCCAGTCACGAATATTTCGCGGCCACGACTTCCTCTTTCTACCTATTCCCTTTTTGCCATCGACTCTACCCTGCATGATGGCCTGCAGAAGACTTTATATTCCTTAGTATGTGTGCCAGGTATGCAGTCCTGCGTACTTTTATTATTCTCAACAATTTTTTTGTCTCGACCCATCCTTCTCAGCACTTCCTCATTGGTGACCCTGGCAGTCCATGGAATTCTCAACATCCTCCGGTATATCCAAAATTCAAAGGCTTGAAGCTTCCTAACTATTTGCGCTTTTACCGTCCATATTTCTACTCTGTACAATAGTTGAGACCAGATGTAACATTCAAAAAAACTTAAGTCTCAGCGCAGTATGCAGATTTTTGTCACAGAACAATTGCTTGAATTTTCAGAACGCTGCCCTTGCCATTTCTATTCGTACCCTGATTTCTTAGTCTTAATCTAATCCTTTGTTGATGTAAGCTCCCAAATATTTATATTTTTACTCCCGTATCATTATTAAAAGGATTTTGCTGAATGTCGATCTAAGGAATCCGGTGGTATGTATATGATGTTTCCATAACCAACCTTCGAAAATTTGTCTAACTGTAAAGTCATGACGATTTTACTAGGAAATATAGTGCTGTTTAATAATAATAAAGTTTAATTAACAATTCCTATATGCACTAACTTGGTACTGATATCTCTGCTCCCCGATACCAGGTAGCAGTCCCGAAAACATTAAAACTGCTACACTCATGCTTCCAATTATCCAACGATTAGCCAGTCCAGGACTGTACGCCTTATTATGGTACTGATATTGCTGCTGTCCCTCATAAGTAAATATAATATGCAAGAAAGGTTATATTATTTCTCCGAGAAAGTGAAAAATATCTATTTACTATCCGGATTTCATCCATAGATTAAATATTAAAATGCTATAAAATAATGCTATTATCAGTAAAAAACAATCTGATAGTAAGTAATGAGAAAACTAAATAAATTTTCTTTAACTTACAAGAGAGAGGACGTAGAGTAGGGCATAACGTAACAATAAACCCATATAATTTTGAAAGATTTCAGCGTTTTAGGTATCGTAGATAACGCTGTCACATAAGAAATAAAATGGAATATTCAGGTAGCTAACTAATGTAAATATAACCCACATAACACTTTTAAATCCAGAAGTCTAATACAAATCCCTAAAATCAGGATATATAAAAAAGTGATTAAACCAGTGCTATTGTAAAGGTCATCGTCATAGTATAGTCAGAACGCAACAAGGTTCTATTGGCTTTTCTGCTTTTTATCTCCTCATTCCTATTGAAAACTTAGCCACGTAAATAACGTTTTAAAAATATATGTCAATATTTCTGAAGTGCCTTTCCTAAGATAACTTTTATTAAGCCTAGTTCGTTTGACTACATGTAATGGATTTGATAGTTCCCAACAGATAAGTATTGATTGATTGATTGTAGGTTGGATAGCAGTTGGTTGTACAGGCATGTGTTGATAAATATGATGGGTCGGTAGGTAGTCCCATTATTCCTAAATCTGACCATATGTTACCTCCCCTGTTGATTCGTGGACGTTCTAAGGGCATTTTTTCTCTCGGGTAATTCTCCCAGTTTAACTTGGCAATGCAGTTATTAGAAAGCCTTTGGATATAGCCAGCGTAACTTTGGCGTTGAGATTTAGTCTCTTGTATGACGTTGCTATCTTTATATATCTGTTAGACCTTGGCATTAGTTCCGGTTCGGTATTGGTTAGTATTCGGACCTTTGTCTTTTGCCATCGACTCTACCCTGCATGATGGCCTGCAGAAGACTTTATATTCCTTAGTATGTGTGCCAGGTATGCAGTCCTGCGTACTTTTATTATTCTCAACAATTTTTTTGTCCCGACCCATCCTTCTCAGCACTTCCTCATTGGTGACCCTGGCAGTCCATGGAATTCTCAACATCCTCCGGTATATCCAAAATTCAAAGGCTTGAAGCTTCCTAACTATTTGCGCTTTTACCGTCCATATCTCTACTCTGTACAATAGTTGAGACCAGATGTAACATTCAATAAACCTCAGTCTCAGCGCAGTATGCAGATTTTTGTCACAGAACAATTGCTTGAATTTTCAGAACGCTGCCCTTGCCATTTCTATTCGTACCCTGATTTCTTAGTCTTAATCTAATCCTTTGTTGATGTAAGCTCCCAAATATTTATATTTTTACTCCCGTATCATTATTAAAAGGATTTTGCTGAATGTCGATCTAAGGAATCCGGTGGTATGTATATGATGTTTCCATAACCAACCTTCGAAAATTTGTCTAACTGTAAAGTCATGACGATTTTACTAGGAAATATAGTGCTGTTTAATAATAATAAAGTTTAATTAACAATTCCTATATGCACTAACTTGGTACTGATATCTCTGCTCCCCGATACCAGGTAGCAGTCCCGAAAACATTAAAACTGCTACACTCATGCTTCCAATTATCCAACGATTAGCCAGTCCAGGACTGTACGCCTTATTATGGTACTGATATTGCTGCTGTCCCTCATAAGTAAATATAATATGCAAGAAAGGTTATATTATTTCTCCGAGAAAGTGAAAAATATCTATTTACTATCCGGATTTCATCCATAGATTAAATATTAAAATGCTATAAAATAATGCTATTATCAGTAAAAAACAATCTGATAGTAAGTAATGAGAAAACTAAATAAATTTTCTTTAACTTACAAGAGAGAGGACGTAGAGTAGGGCATAACGTAACAATAAACCCATATAATTTTGAAAGATTGCAGCGTTTTAAGTATCGTAGATAACGCTGTCACATAAGAAATAAAATGGAATATTCAGGTAGCTAACTAATGTAAATATAACCCACATAACACTTTTAAATCCAGAAGTCTAATACAAATCCCTAAAATCAGGATATATAAAAAAGTGATTAAACCAGTGCTATTGTAAAGGTCATCGTCATAGTATAGTCAGAACGCAACAAGGTTCTATTGGCTTTTCTGCTTTTTATCTCCTCATTCCTATTGAAAACTTAGCCACGTAAATAACGTTTTAAAAATATATGTCAATATTTCTGAAGTGCCTTTCCTAAGATAACTTTTATTAAGCCTAGTTCGTTTGACTACATGTAATGGATTTGATAGTTCCCAACAGATAAGTATTGATTGATTGATTGTAGGTTGGATAGCAGTTGGTTGTACAGGCATGTGTTGATAAATATGATGGGTCGGTAGGTAGTCCCATTATTCCTAAATCTGACCATATGTTACCTCCCCTGTTGATTCGTGGACGTTCTAAGGGCATTTTTTCTCTCGGGTAATTCTCCCAGTTTAACTTGGCAATGCAGTTATTAGAAAGCCTTTGGATATAGCCAGCGTAACTTTGGCGTTGAGATTTAGTCTCTTGTATGACGTTGCTATCTTTATATATCTGTTAGACCTTGGCATTAGTTCCGGTTCGGTATTGGTTAGTATTCGGACTTTTGTAAGTTGCTTTCTAAGTGCTATTGACTGAAAATGTGACGAGAACGCTGACAAAACAATGTAAGTAAAACTTAAGTATTAATTAGATCAGGATTACTAGAAAAGTTATCAGAATTATTTTCCAACTTACAAAGGTCCGAATACTAACCAATACCGAACCGGAACTAATGCCAAGGTCTAAAAAATATATAAAGATAGCAACGTCATACAAGAGACTAAATCTCAACGCCAAAGTTACGCTGGCTATATCCAAAGGCTTTCTAATAACTGCATTGCCAAGTTAAACTGGGAGAATTCCCCGAGAGAAAAAATGCCGTTAGGACATCCACGAATCAACAGGGGAGGTAACATATGGTCAGATTTAGGAATAATGGGACTACCTACCGACCCATCATATTTATCAACACATGCCTGTACAACCAACTGCTATCCAACCTACAATCAATCAATCAATACTTATCTGTTGGGAACTATCAAATCCATTACATGTAGTCAAACGAACTAGGCTTAATAAAAGTTACCTATCTTAGGAAAGGCACTTCAGAAATATTGACATATATTTTTAAAACGTTATTTACGTGGCTAAGTTTTCAATAGGAATAAGGAGATAAAAAGCAGAAAAGCCAATAGAACCTTGTTGCGTTCTGACTATACTATGACGATGACCTTTACAATATAAACAATACTTGAGACAACTGTTTGTCTCAATTTGGTCATTCAGAATTATGTCTCTATTTTTTAATTTGCTAATTTCCATAGATTCTAATTTCCATAGAATCGTAATAACGTAAATAGAACCTGGAATATACATGTAACCTTTAATCTCTGGGATAAATCCATCTCCTGAACAATGGCGCCGATATATTTAGTTAAAATTCTGTGCACTTATTTTAACCGTTTATGTCCTTATCATTCATATATGAGTTGTAACCGATATTACAAACTCATTTACTTTTCACAAAGAGACTCCATATTAACTATAGTTATTAATATACAAATCTGATTCAAAATATCGTCGAGTATGTAAAATTATTTTTAATGAAAAGTTAATTAGCCATTTCTTATGGGGTTCAAAGAGAAGCCTTTACGAAAATTTGAGTACAAATAAGACCACCGTAATCAGTTGTACCCTGGGTAATAAATAATGAATTAATCGGCTAATCAGAATCACCAGTTCAATATGATTTTTGTCAAATAGGTCCTTTTTAGGATCAATTATTCTAATTATGTCTATAAATATTAAGGGCATATCTAGAGATAAAGACACTTTACTTTACTTAACCTTATGAGACATATCCGCTTAGCACAAATGTGACGTATTTTTAGTACAGAAAATACATAGAGGGCAAAAAATAGTGTATTTGGTATTAAGCTGATCGCTGAAAATCACATAATAAATGTGAAAGTGCTATCTCTGCCGGCAAAGAAGCAAAGAAAAACTTAAAATGAAAGAGGACAAAACCAGTCAGCTGAAGGAACCTGTTAACGATGTTGAGCTTAGATCCACTATCTACGTATATAATAAAGAATAGTACGGCACTGACTGAAGATCTGAGCACAAAACTTATTATAAAATTTGGACCAAAAATACAACAGTTACTGATATCCAAAGTCTGCAGACAAACAAAGCAAAGACAAAGTTGTTGCCTTACTTAAACCTGGCAAAAACTCCAACGACCACAAAAGCTATTGGTCAATATATTTATTTTGCGTTACAAAATACTCCTCAAGAGGTAAAACAGAAGAAAAACTCAAATTAAAAGACAAAAGTTGCTACAGATAGGGAAGATCATGTACGTCACAAATACTAAATCTTGCCCAACACAGCAAAGATGGGTACGAAAGATATCAGTTATGAGGAGTGGTATTTGTCAATATAAGCAGCAATTTGCAGCTTACGACACCTTAAATAAGAGGGAATTTTTTCAAAATCTATATGATATCTCCTTAGGTAATAAACTTACTTGTTTTACTAGCGTATGCCTACACAACAGAAGATTTTTGGTATTTCTTAATGGTAAGAATAGCAGATGGAGAACGCAGAAGAACGGTCTCCTTTGGGGTAGCGTAATGGCACCTACACTGTATAAAATGTACACAAACCATCAATCCATACCAGTAAATACTAGGACTTTTATTATGTATACGACACATCTATTATTTGCACAATCAAAAACTTTTGTTGCTGAAGTGGAGAAAAATCTAAATCATGCTTTAAACACAATAAAAATAGACTATAAATCGTTTTTAAGCCAAACCCCTGAAAAACTCAGGTGTGCTACTTTAATGTCCCCAACACAGACGTTTTCACAGATCTGAACATCCAATAGTGTCATGAAATCCTTATACTCTGGACTTGCTATAAATATCTTGAAGATAGTTTGTATTACACTTGGTCATTCACAGAACTTTTTTTAAAACTAAAAGGCACACTAACAACCAGAAGTATTATTCTCCGCAAACTTGTCAGCTTAAAATGAGAAGCACATCCTTCCACCCTTAAAACGTAAACGCTTGCATTCTATGCTTCTGCTGCCGAATATACCTTGACAATATGAATGACACCAACACATACTTAACTCGTAGATTTAGCTATAAATTAGTCATCCAAATTCAGCGGATATTAAGATTCACATCCATACATAAGCTCTACAATATCGTAGCTACCAAGACACCTAATATTCGAAGATAAGTAGCTAAGGAACGAAAGAAACAAAATCTAGATTCGCAACATGTACTCCACGAATACAAGCCCATTTTATGACTAAAATCGAGAAAAAACTGGCCAGATCAACACGTGTGTAAGATATACCAAAAAAAAAAGCTAATCCTCGCCATCTGAACCCTCGGGAGGACTCTTGCCTGCAAATACCGGTTAACTTGTGTGATTGTGGGGTGGTAAAAGATATTTCACACCTTCTTAGTTGACTTTGCCATTTAAATTGCTCTTTTCTGAAGGGACAAGGTTTAATTATTTAAACTGAACATGTAGAGTACAGTCAGTAAGCCATTGCTTATAAAAATCATTGCAAATTGGACACTAACTCCACTTATATTGATTAGATATTACCCCTAAATTACCTTACCATTCAGAAGTATGTAATATTGGTAAAGTGATATATTCTGGCTAGATAAATTAAGCATTCTTTCATTTTTTGCAGACTACTATCCATTTTTACACAATAATATCTATTTTAGCACTTAAATATTTATTTTAAGATAACCTATCCAGAATTATATGTAGTATACAAACAAAACCAGAAATAAAATAATAAAGAAGCTACAAGATATCGTAAAACAATAGATGGATGAAATAAATCAAGTTTATATTAATCGGATTCTTAAATAAAACGTATAAAGACATACTAACGTTAACAAAATGCATTAGGAAATTTCAGCATATGAAAAAAACATCCAACTTGGTAACGAAATCCTTTTGTATCTATAAAGCTATTTTTAGAAAAGCACGTACCTACCAAAAACAGGTATTTGGTAGTAGACATATCTATTACATACTGTAATGCGTATGTATGATAACAAAAATAAGGACTAAGGAGTCCGTATGAACCGTTTAGAATATACGCTGAAAATATACGGCTTAATCGCATAGTTGCCAAAATATCAGAGCTTACTTAAACCGATATACTTATGGTTCCAATATACAGTGAAAAAGACCTGAACGACCCCTATAATATATACAAGTGAACTAAGCGATATACATTTATGATACAGGGGTACTTATGGACTCTACAAAATTTTTAAAAATTATGAAACTATACATGTTAACGAATCGACACAGCCAATATTATGGAATGGTCAAGTGAGCTCCGTATATCGGTGTCGGTGTCACCGCGGAGCTCACTTGAACCTTAATTTTAACATGGGCGGAGTTTACTTTATGCCGTAGATATATATATATATATATATATATATATATATATATATATATATATATATATATATATATATATATATATATATATATATATATATATATAGAGAGAGAGAGAGAGAGAGAGAGAGAGAGAGAGAGAGCAAATATCGTGTACAGATGTGAAATTATTATTATAATTTCAGAGTATGAGAACTGTTTTAATCTATCATCTAATTTACATTCCGTTGCACGTCATCGGCGTCATAGCCCGTGACGTCACATGACACCAACACGAAATATTTAGGTGGTAGGTGGGTTCTTTTTTAGAATCACTTTGCCGAGTACACTGGCATTACAGCCACTAGACATATTTTATTATATACGCGTAGAAATAATATTTAAAGATTTCTATTAATGTTAACTTAAAGAAATACACAATAATATGTTTCATTTAATTTGTATAAATGCATTATAAAGCGTTTTTATGAAGAACATTTGTTCGGAACACACTGTAACTGTAATCGAACGAAGGTGAAATTTTGGTATAAATTGGTAACACTTATTTGACAGTTGCGTTGTTGACACTTTAGTTTTGTTTTTATTATTTACTATTAATCATCGAGTTAGAATCTATTAATTAAACTATGTTGTTTTTTAAACAAGCAGCTCAAATTGTTTTTAACAAGATTATTTTTTAACTCTTGTTTTGTGTCTATTTATATACATTAAATATTAATTTATTTTGTTGTCTAATCCACTTTTGCAATAATTATGTGACCTATTTGATTTAAAATGGATTCAGGAATTTTTTATACTTTGGCAACTGTCAACTTCGATCTCTGACGTAGATAATATATGACGTGCAACGGTATGTAAATTAGATGGACTGTATGTAAATTAGATTGTAGCTGGTTTAATATAATTAGGAGTTGAGTTTACCGAATATACAAGCTGATTATAGCCGCAAATGTCAAATATGGTACAAAAAAAATCGGTTTAGCAGTGTTGGCATGTTTTTATAATGTAGATGCTGTATGCTTTAAATTAAAAAGATAAAAGCTTTAGAAAAGTACATTTTGTTTATATTATGTTATGAATTTTGCAATTTTTGATTTATATAAAACAAGAATGAGTAAATATTTGTTTCTTTGGAGATTAATTGCAGTTAATTATTAGAATTTTTTTTGGCAATTACCCTTTAATATATTAGGGAATAGATTTGGCAATCGTCAAATCAGCAGTTGCCATATCGCAACAGATGTTTGCAATTAATCTCGAGAGAGATAAATATTCACTAGTTATTGTTTCATATAAATTAAAAATTGCAGAATTCATAAAATAGTATAATCTATATGTACTTTTTAAAAGCTTTCTCTCTTTACATTTGAAGCATACAACATAATGCATTCTAAAAACATCCCAACACTGCCGAACAGAAATATTTTAATTCTTGGTTGACATTTGCGCCTATATTCACCTTGTACTTTCGGTAAACTCAACCTATATTAGGAGAGGTAACCTACAACTCGTCATTACTTATTTTATGAGCATCTAAAAAAATAATAGTTTATAAAGGATAAATCTATCACAGGAGCCAGATGGCAGGGGTCGAGTATACACTTTTAGGTCCCCTCGGTATCTTGACGTTAGTTGATGTTTTTTGGTGCTCAGATTTGATTTTACGAAGGCTAAAGACGTTTACACCTAACAGACCTAACAAATTATCAGATAATTTGTTATTAACAATTTAATTGTTTTAATTATTGTTTTTCCCAAACTATTAGAGATATTTAATTTTACCAAAATAAAAATTGTTCTTTTTCAAAAAAATGATACAAAGTTGTGTTTGGTAAACTTTGATCCGATTGTTTGAATCGAAGTTATAACAAATTTCGTAAAAGCAATTAATTGTTTCAGCTTTAAAAAACATTTGCAAAATTACTTTATCTTTATCAATAAAAAAGTTTTAGCAATTAAACTTTAAAAATAGTAAAAAGTGGCAAATTAATTTGTTTATAAGAGAATTAAACAAAAGTAAGCTATTTTCTTTGAAAATCTGACTAATGGAAATTATAGAACAACTTAAAACGAACTTTTGAAGCTCTGGTAAATGCTTCTGTGTTAATTTTTGACCAAGATATGGATCTTTTAATAACGCGCTAGAGGAGTATGGTCAGCTCGCAGCGAGTAAAAACAAATAAATACTATAAAATATTAATATGTGAAGTAGCCGAACATATAATACGATGTTATACTAATATGTATTAATTAATCTCAGGGTTTTTAGGATTTATTTCTAGCGTCAGAGGTTGGTTTGTTACAGTTTCCCTCCTGGCCTCGAACTCGTTAGAGGAGGGGCCTGCAGAAGATGTGGTTTTTTTCCTGGTGCGTGCTCGTCTTCGTCCTGGCACTATAGGCGTTGGAGCTTTAGCGTCATTGAGGCTAGGTTTTGTAAGTGTAGAAACGTGGAACGCAACAAGGGTGGTAGGAGTGTTCACTTCACAAAGCTCATAACTGACAGACTATACCACTTGCTTTATCCTATACAGGACATCTCTCTTTGAATAGAATTCAGCTGTCTTATCTTTCGACCTGTTACTAGGAGCGGTTGTTTTGGCCCATACTAAATCTCGGTCTTTGAATGGACTGGGTTCCTTCAAACGTCGATCAGCATATTTCTTTTGCCTATCTTTTCAGCTATGCGTTTTAGATATGGCGATACCTGGAGTATAAAATTCTCAGTTTTTACAGCTTGGCGGATATCTCGACTACCTTGATCTAGAATTCGTCTAGAGCTCACGTCCTAAAGTTAAGTAAGCAGCGGTTTGTCCTATAGACTCTCACCATACTGAGTTTATGGCAAATTATAACCATTGGTAGGTTCTTAGGCCATGTATTATGCTCAGTTCCTACAAGCATAGCAAGTCTCGGTTTTAAGTTTCTTTTCTTGCGCTCTACCATATTAGCGGAAGGTTGATAGAGTGGAATAAAAGTCTCTTTGATTTGTAACACATAGCAAACTTGTTGCATTACATCAGACACGAATTGAACACCATTATCGCTGGTAATTCTTCTCGATAGGCCAAATCGTAGGAATACCTCGCCAATAAGCTTCATAGCGCTTGCGCGGATGCTTGAGTTAAAGCAAATAACTCCACCTTCTTAGTACATGTGTCTTCGACTATCAGAATCCAATGTTTACCTTTTGATCCTTCAGGTAACGGTCCAAATAAATCGATTTTAAGTGTCTGGTTAGAGAACTTATATCTTTGATAATCTTTATCAAGGCATTTATCATGGTAATCAGCAATAAAACGGCGCATGCCTGAAAGGAAGAATTTTTGATCGATTTTTCTCAAAGTACGTTCAATACCATAATTACCAGCTGATGGCGCGTAATGATATCCCAATCGTAAGTCGATGGTAGACAAATAAAAATAGACACTAGTAGTCACGGTGTTTAAACGTTAGTGGACACCATTTTATCCTTTATGAGAACATCAACTAAAGTTGTCAACACTCGTTTGTTTTTACCAAAACCATCAGCGAATTTTAAAGAAATTTGTTCGAACTTAAAAGTTTGTCCTTTGTTTCCTAAAAGTTTGTACAATGTTGTACCAGCTACACTTTGTTCGTCACCTGTATCTATTAACCCTTGACCTTCGTGCCCTTCGTGACATTTTTTTTGTTTAGTTGTTATAACTTTTATATTAATAAGGATAAAGTAATTTTGCGAAGTTTTTTTTAAAGCTGAAATAATTACATTTAATAATTCCGGGCCTGAATTATTGGTAGACAAGTCGAAATATTTTGAGCTCCACAACTTTTACAGTTTTTAAGAAGAGCAGTTTACAGTGTAAATTTAAATAATAAACCGAAATATATAGAAGCAGTGTATAGTGGTCTGTTAATAGTTGTAAGTACAGTTTCCAAGTTGGCAGTAGTTTGATTACAAACATTGTTTTTATATAACTACATACGAAGAACATTATTTATATTTCGTATTTTTAATTATTTAAAAAACTAGTTTCAACTCTTGGCATTATCTTTCTAATTGCTAGATAATATATTATTTATCTATGTTGCTAGATCGACTATTTACTTTTAAATAAACAGAGTCGGACCTACCCCAAATTAAAATTATTGAAATGAAAGTTTAATTTAAATTTAAAATAAGATAGAAAATTAAATTTGACACAAAAACACATTATGAACAAATATCATGCTTCAGATATTGTGGAATAGAGTACTTAGGTGTTCAATTTAACAGATATCCAACATAAAGGATTAACAATATAAACAGGTGAACACAATAAAACAAAGAATTAATTTTTGAAATTCGAATGGCTTATAGATTATTATTTATAAATGAAAAGTTTTTAATCAAAAGTACTACACTCAAATATCAACAGCACCCTCTTTTGCCAGTATTTCCATGTTTTCTCTATTAACTACAAAGTTATGTAAAACTGAACAACCTGTTAGGTATTATTCTTTGAACAAAAGGTAACTTACATCTTTGTTAAGGCCATTATTGTATTTTGTTATATTGTCATACTTTTTTAATAATACATTTTATGTTTCTTTCATACGCCTATGGTGTGTTAGCGCGCATATTGTAAGTGTCTGGCCCACCGTGCAGAATCGATATAAGATATGGCGGAAGGTAGGCAAGAGGTCAGCTTGGTACCTTCACTTTGTCAATAAATGCTATTAAGAATAAATATTATAAGTTCACGAATTATTAGTTTTTAATAGTAATACAGCTAAAGTGTTTACAGTCCACTTAATTTAACACACACATAACCATTGGTCCTTCGAGCCGGATTAAAACCAAGCCAAGTGAAAATAACAAGCATTTTTTAAGGTTCAGTTTCGCTCAGCAAGCGTCTCAGGTTCAAAGCAGAGTAGACAGTCACGTGTCAAGTCAACAATCAACCAAAAAACAAAACAATCATGGAGATGGCAGATCAGCTGTCGCTATAAAATATCCTTTTTACACAAATTAAACTGAAATCGGTAAGTACAATATTATTATCCTTTTTCATATAAATCCTATTATCAAAAAGAGGCCAAGTCAAGGCCAGATTAACTCGTTTGCAAAATTTTATTGATAAATTAGATCTTTCTCAAGTAACTAATGATATAGTAACAAATTTACAAGAAAGATTACACAAATTTGAGCCATCTTGGGATGAATTTAATGAATTACAGATGCAAATAGAGAGTCTAAATGCAAATATTGTAGATGATTCTGATGATCGTGAGTACAATATTATTATCCTTTTTCATATAAATCCTATTATCAAAAAGAGGCCAAGTCAAGGCCAGATTAACTCGTTTGCAAAATTTTATTGATAAATTAGATCTTTCTCAAGTAACTAATGATATAGTAACAAATTTACAAGAAAGATTACACAAATTTGAGCCATCTTGGGATGAATTTAATGAATTACAGATGCAAATAGAGAGTCTAAATGCAAATATTGTAGATGATTCTGATGATCGTGTCATATTTGAAGATTCTTATTTTGATATTGTCACTAGAATAAAAAATATTTGTGTAACTTATCATCAATTAAATGAACAAAATGAAGTAAGAGGGTCGTGCTCTTCAGGCAACGGTTCATGTTCAGGTAACAGAAGTTGCAATAATATAAATATTAAATTGCCTCCAATAACCCTTCCTCAATTTGATGGTCAGTATAGTGATTGGGTTGAGTTCAGGGATGCATTTGTTAATTTAGTTTACAATAATCAACAGTTAGGGGATTATCAAAGATATTATTATCTTAGATCATCATTGAGCAAACATGCAGCCAGCATTATAAAAAACATACTCACCTCAGGTGACCACTACAAGGTTGCTTGGTATTTATTAGTCGGACGATTCGAAAACAAAAAGCTATTAATTCATAATCACATTCATTCTATTTTTGAACTTCAGACATTGACAAGAGAATCACATGTAGATCTTAGAAATCTTTTTAATGACATTTGAAAACATTTACGTTCTCTTAAACCATTAGGGGAAGAAACACATTCTTGGGATAGATTAATAATTTACATTTTAACTAATAAATTTGATTCAACAACAAGGCGTGATTGGGAGTCCTTTGAGCACAAGGGCGAGCTTCCAACAATGACTGAAATGCATAATTTTCTAAAAACAAAATGTGAAATTTTAGAAACATTGTACTTTTCAAAAGTAGAAAAATCAAACAAACAATTATCTGCACATGCCCCTAAAAGACAAGTAAGTGCATATACAAGTTCAAATAAATTTGGTTGTCACGTTTGTAACAAATCATATAGAATATATCAATGTGAATCATTTCTTAAACTAAGTATTCAAAAAATAATAGAGGAAGTTACGAAAATGAAACTTTGTTTAAATTGTCCTGGAAAATCACATTTTTCAGCTGATTGTCAATCTAGCAAATGTAAAAAGTGTGGTAAAAGGCACAATACACTATTACATATAGAACATTCTAATAATAGAGTTAGTTCAGAAAGAATACAAGAGAATTCAACTACAAGAGATTTACATAATATAAATGATGCCAGAATTCAGGCAAACATGACACCATTCATACCTGAGAGTCAGACATCAGTAGCTAATCCTTCAATTCAAAGCACACATTATGTATCTTCACAAACATTATTATCCACAGCTTTAATAAATATATATGATTCAAAAAACAGTATACACACATGTAGAGCACTGTTAGACAGTGGATCTCAAACTCATTTCATTTCAGAACAATTATGTAAGAAATTAGGGATAACGTTTTCAGATGTAAATTATGCAGTTAAAGGTGTTGGACAATCCGTATCCAACATTAATAAACAAGTCAATGTTAAAGTTATGTCCGGCATAAATAATTTCAAAATAAATATCATATGTCTAGTATTACCTGTCGTTACTGAAAAATTACCTTTAGTATCTTTTAATAAAAAACATTTACAAATACCAAGTCATTTAAAATTAGCTGATCCAGAGTTTAATCAATCAAGACAGATTGACATACTGTTGGGATCAAATAATGTATTCTGGTCATTACTAGCAGTAGGTCAAATCAAATTGGGACCAAACATGCCCATCTTACAGAAAACCCAACTGGGTTGGATCATTGCTGGAGATTTATCACTTTCAAGGGGTAGGTCCAACTCAACTGTCAATTATTTCAGTATTAACAATGCATCAGAGGTCACTGATGATTCATTAACAAGGTTTTGGAATATAGAAGAAATAAATGATGTCAATAAATTAACAGAGACTGAACAATATTGTGAGGATCACTTTAAAAGTACTACAAAACGAGATGATAGAGGTAGATTCATAGTAAATATCCCATTTAATCAGCAGATTTAGATGTTGGGAGAATCCAAACAAACAGCAATCAAGAAATTTGTTTCATTAGAACGTAAATTACTTGCAAATTCAGAACTAAGAAAGGAATATGTCAATTTCATGTCTGAATATGAATCACTGGGACACATGACCGAAGTCAAGGAAAACAAAGGTAAAACAAATTATTTTTTACCTCACCATGCTGTAATCAACAACAAAAGTTTAACTACAAAGCTTCGTGTCATATTTGATGGATCTGCAAAAACAGACAGTGGCATATCATTGAATTATGCACAATTCATTGGACCAAGCATTCAAAGGGATATATTCACAGTTTTACGTAGATTTCGAAAGAATCAGATTGTTATAGCAGCGGACATATCAAAAATGTATCGCCAAATTCAAGTAACTCCAGAGCAACGAAGCTTACAACAAATAATTTGGCGCAGCAATCCTAATGATAATTTAAAGACATACCAATTAAATACAGTAACATATGGTACTGTATCTGCTCCGTACCTAGCAATAAGGTATTTATACCGAATATATGAGGAAAACAAGGACAACTATCCAATTACAAGCAAGGTAATCAAAGATGATTTCTATGTGGATGATTTGCTCACAGGAGCAAACTCAGTAGAAGAAATATTAGAAATTCAGCATGATGTTAGTAAGTTGTTAGGTGAAGCTGGTTTCGAGCTTCGCAAATGGTTGAGCAATAATTCAAATATATTACAACAATTCCACATGAACAAGGAATTTGATTCCAGTTCAATAAGTCTAGGAGAAAATGAGCAGAACAAAACTCTTGGTGTTTTTTGGAATGCACATACTGATTCTCTTCATTATTCCACTAGTAATATGTCACAGCATAATAAAATCACAAAACGATTAATATTATCTACAATAAGTCAATTGTATGATCCCTTAGGACTACTAGGACCAATCATAATAACAGCCAAACTCATCATCCAGGAATTATGGAAGATCAACCTGACTTGGGATGAAACTGTTCCTCAACATATTCACACTAGGTGGATAAAATTCAAAAATGGGCTCAACTTCTTGAATAAATTAACCACACCAAGACATATATTACTTTCAAATTACAGTCAGATAGAACTAGATGGATTTTCAGACGCCTCCGAAAGGGCATACGGAGCATGCCTCTATATACGCTGTATCTCAGATGCAGGACACATTTCTTCACATTTAATGTGCGCTAAGTCAAGGGTAGCCCCCATAAAGCAGCTAACACTACCAAGACTGGAATTGTGTGGTGCAGCATTACTGGCTAGATTGTCAAGGATGGTAGTGGACTCCTTAGAAATAAAATTTGATAGACATTATTTTTGGTCTGACTCAACAATCACCCTATCCTGGATACAAGGTCCATCGAATAGGTGGAAAACATTTGTGGCAAATAGAATGGGAGAAATTCAACGACTCACAAATGCCAATCAGTGGCATCATGTTAAATCAGCAGACAATCCTGCTGACTTATTATCACGTGGCACCACCACAGACATTCTCATCGGGTCACGACTCTGGTGGCATGGCCCACAGTGGCTAGAAACAGATTCTTCTCAATGGTCAATAAAGGATGTTGTACAAAGAGACAACTTACCGGAGCAACGCACAGTGGTAAACCTATCAGTTAATAATAAATGTACAATGCAAGTGAATCTTGACTTATTTAAAAGATTTTCTTCTATAATACGACTACAAAGAGTTGTGGCATATATCATTCGGTTTATTAAAAACATAAAGCTAGCAAAGGAACAAAGACAAATAGGTAGTCTCACTCTCAAAGAAACACAATGTGCTAGGAGCACTTTACTTAAAATTGTGCAAAAGGATCATTTTACACAAAAGTATGCAAGTCTTGAAAATTCAAAACCAATTAATAATAAAAGCAAGTTATTGTCATTGAATCCATTCATGGACCATGATGGTCTAATACAGGTAGGTGGACGTATAATGAATTCAGAAGCAACATTTGATAAGCAACACCCAATACTTCTGCCATCCAGGCATATCATAACTAAGTTAATTCTAAAGGCTGAAAATTAAAGGTTATTTCATTGTGGTGCACAAAATCTATTGTGGTCAATTCGTAAAAGGTATTGGCCAATATCAGGTCGAAACTTATGTAAAGATGTCATTAGAAAATGTACCATTTGTTTTAAAGTCAATCCTAAATCAACTCAATATTTGATGGGTAACTTACCTGCAATACGGATTAACCAATACGCTCCCTTCTTCAATGTGGGTATTGATTATGGAGGACCTTATTTTTTAAGGAACAAAAGATCAACTGGAGCTAAACTTTACAAGGCATATATTTGCATTTTGTTGACAATGGCTCTAATTTTGTGGGCGCAAATCGGAAATTAAAAGAAATAATTCAATTTTTAAATTTAAATTCTAACAAAATATTAAACTATTTATCTTTAGAAGGCATTAAATGGCATTTTATTCCAGCAAATTCTCCCAACTTTGGTGGAATATGGGAGGCAGGTATTAAAATTACAAAATTTGATTTACTACGGGTTGTGGGAAATGCAAATTTGGTTTTTGAGGAATTTTACACTATCCTAGTTAAAATTGAAGCCATCCTCAACTCTCGACCTTTAATCCCTTTATCCTCTGATCCTGAGGACTTGCAAGCACTCACTCCAGGACACTTTTTGGTTGGAAGACAGCTCACTGCCATTCCTGAACCAGACTTATTAGATGTACCAGTTAACAGACTATCAAGGTTCGAACATTTGCAGTCAATTTGTCAACATGTTTGGACACGTTGGCACAAAGAAGTTATCTCAGAGATGCAGCAGAGAGTAAAGTGGGGGCAGAATGCAACCAAGCTACTCAAGATTGGTTCCTTGGTTTTAGTGAAGAAAGAAAACCTGCCACCACTCAAATGGCAGCTGGGACGAGTGATCGAGGTTCACCCTGGTACAGACCATGTCATTAGAGTGGTTACAGTGAAAATTCAAGGTGGAACACTAAAGCGTGCAGTATCACGTGTGTGCGCATTACCACTTGACTAACCGTTAACAAACTGCGTGTATAGACTTATACTTGGACATTTTTATAAGCTAATAATTTACAAATATTTTACAAAAATTTAATATTCAGCAATTTAATATGTTACGTTTTGGTTATATTGAAAGTACATACGGCCGGCATGTTAAGGCCATTATTGTATTTTGTTATATTGTCATATTTTTTTAATAATACATTTTATGTTTCTTTCGTACGCCTATGGTGTGTTAGCGCGCATATTGTAAGTGTCTGGCCCACCGCGCAGAATCGATATAAGATATGGCCATCGAGTTAGAATCTATGGAGAGGGCATCACGTGACTAAAAACGACCTCACTTCGGCCATATTGTTTTGAAACTTTTGACAGATCGTATATGTTTATTTACGTTTGTTGTTTTTCGAATATTTTTAGTTTTATAATACTTTTATAGAAACTGTAATAATATATTGTGATAGTGCATAATAATGGTTTCTTGTTCTTAACGTAGTTGCAGTGGCAGAAGCAATGTTAATAAAAAATCTTCAGGAATAACGTTCTACAGGTTAGTATACAAATATGTAAACAAAGTAATGGCCCGTACTTCAGAGAATAAATTAATAGTATTTGACTGTATTAATTTATCTTTATGTATAATATATCGGATAAATAAATCATAGTTTATTAAAAATGTATTGCACTTTGTAGATTATGATTAAATCTTCTGAATAACTAGTCATATTTTTATAGTAGTTTTAATATTATTGAGTCCGGCCATGATCCCACCGCCATATTGGTATCACCGTTAGCCACGCCTACCTACGCCGTTTTTAATACACACGTTAATATGCTCATAGCTTCCTCATAGATTCTAACTCGATGGGTATGGCGGAAGGTAGGCAAGAGGTCAGCTTGGTACCTTCACTTTGTCAATAAATGCTATTAAGAATAAATATTACAAGTTCACGAAGTATTAGTTTTTAATAGTAATACAGCTAAAGTGTTTACAGTCCACTTAATTCAACACACACACATAACGAATCTCATTCCTAATGTTAAAATGGTAAATCTTTAAAATACCAAAAGATTTGTCATTCACAATTCTTGACGCAATTTGTGATATATTATACAGCACTTCGAACTGCTGTCTGGAGATTCTACAATGGTAGTTGAGAACTGGATATCCACTATTTCCTAATAATCCATTGTCCATAAATTCCCTATTTTGTATACCCATAATATGCAAAAGTATTTAACAACTCCTAAAATAGCTTTATAATAATTGCACTTTCATATTGTACGACGAGTAATATGGGTACCTATTCTTTAAATGAGAAAATAATTAAATTCAACGTTTTACTTTTTTCAATGATCTTATTTTAATTTTTATTATAAAAATATTTAATGTCATTCGTCAAAATAAAAAGAATAAAATCTGTGTTTGCAATAACTCTCTATTGACGACATACGCATTAGGCAAGGTTTCAAACTTTCAAGTAGTGTCAATGGCTTACTGTGTTATATAACACAATAGTGTTGACATACTGAGTTGATGCATTAAGCTAAGCCAGTGTTATTGTATCAACACCCAAAAATTTAGTGTGTTACCCATGGTAAGTTGACGCGGTTTACTTAAAAAAATTACATTTAAAATGGGATGCGTGTTTGAAAGTTAATCGCACGTATGTAAGCTGAGCTATACTTGGAAAAGCTCTATCGAATGCCTATTTTGCAATTATATTGTTTTTAACAAAATTTATTATAACTCCGGTTCGAATAATTGGATCAAAGTTTACAAAACGCCATTTTATTCATTTTTTTAAAACCAAACAATTTCCATTTTGCTAAAAAGTTTGGGAGATACAATCATTTAAACAATTAAATGTTAATAACAAATTATCTGACGGGTTTTCACCCTGGTTCCCTCGAAAAATCGAATCTACGCACCTAAAATACAGAAAAAAACGTCAAGGTACCGAGGGGACATAAAAGCGAATACTCAAACTCCACCTTGGCTCCTAGACTATAAATTTTGCGGACTTTAAATCAAACTTTTAATCAAGTCATATATTACTTTAGTAATATTATTGTAGAGTTCGGTTCTGCATGGATAACTATAATGTTGTATTCAATATGGGCTCCGAATATTTTTAACATTAACACAGTTTAATGTAAGTTGTAAATTGTGAATCTTAGTGATATATTGAAATAAACTGTAAGTGTACAAACTCCTTACATAATATCCAGTTAAATTAGCATTAAAGTCAGCAAATTGCAATTATTTGTTATTGTTGTCAATAAACAAATCCAGTTTTACCAGTAAATAACCGCCTTTAGTAAAGACCGATATACCTGTTTTAGCAGGTGTACAGAGTCGGACTTACTTTATTACTCACTCACAAAAGTTTATCGAAATGAATTCAAACATGTAATCACACAACAGTTCTACAATACAAGACCATCAAAATCAAATAAACACATCACAGTCATACTCTTCGGCAGCGTCGAGAGTGCAATTTCCTTTAAAGTCCCAAGCAATTATCTTTAGTGCCTTAGAAAACACCAAACTTCAAGACTACCTTCTCCCACTTGGAAATATAATTCAACCGAAAAATATAATCTTCTGTTCTAGATTATCTAATAATCACATATGTATGTATTTATCCAATAAACAAATAGTGGACGATTTTATGAATAATCATGGTCAAATAGAAATACAAGGTGAAATTGTCAGAGCAAGAAGGTTAGTTACACCAGCGGAACGACTTGTGCTCTCCGGCGTATGTCCTTCAATACCGCACGACTTGTTAATCAGTGAGTTACAAAAAATCGGCAGAGTTCCTGTCTCCCCCATGACCTTCCTCAAAATAAGTGCTTCTATGCCTGAGTACAATCACATCCTTAGTTTTCTAAGACAAATCTATATCAGTCCTCACAATCTAACGCTACCAGAGTCATTTACTCTTGTTTTTGACAACATGACATATAGAATATTAATTTCTCAAGACAGTTTAGTTTGCTTTAGATGCAAGAAGCGAGGACACATCGCTTCACAGTGCTCCGAATCACTAGCTCAACTAAACCCCAACCAAAACAATGAAGCATCGGTACCCAGCGCAACAAATATATCCTTGCAAGCATCCAATGACACAAACCCTTCTCAATGTGAACAAATATCTATTTCTAATATCCCGGAGATACCGAACAAAGTAGATGCATCAAATAAGAACAGTCACATAATTAATCAACCAAAAAGAAACTTTGATGAAATTATTTCACCTGAAGCAGATCCATCTTCAAAAGAATGTAACATTTTTTCACCACCTAAAGTCCAAGCAAAATCTAAAAAAGCTAAAATTAGTTCAGCAAGCACTTCTGAATGCTCATTTTCTCTCTTACTTGACCCTGCTAAAAACTTCATAGAAAATCACCCTCTACCTTTCCCTCTAAACGTTGATCAACTTACCATGCTCCTAATGAATATCACGGGGTCAGCAGATCCTATACCCACATTTCAAGAATATACCACAGACCTAGTAGCTTTGTCCCATATGCTCAGTCAAGTTTATCCCCATTTAAAGGAAAGATCCATAAAACGTAAATTCACGTCTATAATGAAAAAAATCTATAATTGTATTAGCAGTGAGGCATCGGAAGCGGAAAGTGACACATCTCAGTTAAGCTAACATTAATTAAAAACATCCCTTGTTGTCCTTTCTGACTCTCTCAGCGCAGTCAAAGCTATGCAAAATGTATACCCTAAACACCCCATTGAGAAAATTATCAGGGCCGAATTAATGAAAACTCAAGAAAATTTCAGAAGAGTCCACTTCCTATGGATACCATCTCATATAGGCATAGAAGGGAATGAAGAAGCAGATACTAGTGCGCGTAACGCTATCACCAGTAACACATCAGAAACAGAGTGTCGGAGTATCGCAGGCGATCTAAAAGTTTATTTCAAGAATAAGGTGTTAAGTGCGTGGAATCGGGAGTGGAATGACTCTAGTTCGAAACTCAGAACCATCAAAAGTGATCTTTTTTCATGGAAGTCCACAGCCAGAACTAGAAGATGCCAAACTATTATTACACGTCTACGACTTGGACACTGTAGGTATACTCATGCCTATCTCTTCTCAAATAGTAAACCTCCAAAATGCGAAACATGCAATACAGTAGGCAGTATAAAGCACTTCTTGATAGACTGTCCTAAATATGTAAATCAAAGACAGTCTTACAATTTGCCAAATAACCTGAAAGCACTCCTCAACAAAAGTTTAGTTCCGAACAATTTATTAAGTTACTTAAAATGTATAAATATGTTACACACAATTTAACTTAATTAATTGTTACAAATGCTTAATTGTTCACAAATTGTAATTAATTGTTACAATGATTGATTGTTACAAATGTTAAATTTAATATTATTACAAATGTTACAGGAATGACCTTTGGGTGGATGCGACTTTATTTCTTTAAATAAAAAAAAAAGAAATATTATTGTAAATTATAAGAAAATATATTTTGCGGGTAATATTTAATTAAATTCAATAACTTAACTTATGGTACTATAATTGAATAATTATGTTAATTAAATTTACTAATATTTGTATTTTGAGAAGGATTTCCGAAGTGGAAACTGAAACGTCAATAAACTTATTTTCACCTTTAATTGTGGCTTATTACCATATTTAAATAGTAATTACTTTAAAATGGCACAAGAAAATAGCTTCAGAACAATTATAGTTTTTATATTAAAAAATATTTTTTTTGTAATATAAAGTGATTGTCAAACTGTTACAGTACAGACAAACAATTTTTAAACTATTTCAAATGCTTACTCATTATGTAGGTCTGCAAAAAGCCAAAATATTTGATACTTGCAAAGCTGGCCAGGGTAAGCTAAATAAAGCAATTTAGTTCTTGTTTACCTTACTGGGAATTGTTTTGTTTGGAGCATACACTTTACTTTGTGGTGGAATAGTCACTTCTTGGATATTATCACCCAATTCTTCTTCTTGTAGAGCTTTGTACGTTTCGCTTTCGGCAGGATTAAACTTTACTTGTCTACGCGTTTGCCTAAAAATAGGGGTATTTAATAAAAATTAATATTAAATATCTATTAAGCACAATCATATTATGTTAAAACGTATTCAACTTAAATAATTGTTAATAGTAGGTAGTAGCAAAAGTAAAGGTATGGAATTTAGTTTAAGAGAAAAATTAAATAATTTACATAAAAATAATAATTGTATCGGATTGACCTATAAATGAGCAGTACGGCCAGAGATGAGGGCTTGTGTCTTAGTATCACTCGTAGGTATATTGATTTATAATGGAAGAGTGTGTACGCTTAAAAAAGCCGCAATATATGTAGAGAAATACTAGGTAGGTATACTCAAAACAAATAAATATTATCTACCAAGTATTCTACTCCAGTTTAATATCAATGCATCAGATATATTATAACGATTTCGTCGTAGTTGTAAATTAATAGGAGATAAAACCAAATGTAGAGCATATAGTGAAATCTGAATATCTTAGAATAACTATATCGAGCGGGAACATTATTGATGAGCAAAAGGGAGACCCATTGCTGAGAAAGTGACAAAGTAATTGGCAAAAGCAAAGGGTACTTTGTACTAAAGTACCAATACTCTAAAGCATAAGCAGGTCTTTTCGTACTCTTTTAGTAAGTGATAGATTCGACCGTTACTTGATGGAAATTCATTTTATCTAACAATTAAACAGGTATGCGTTTACACGTCATATTTTGTAACTGAATAAGTTGAGGAGGGGATAACTGTTTGTCTCAAGTTGGTCATTCAGAATTATGTCTGTATTTTTTAATTTGCTAATTTCCATAGATTCTAATATTCATGGAATCTACAGATAGCTTAAGGCCTTTATTATAAATACACTTTTTTAGTAATAAAAATATATAAATAGAACCTAGAATACGCCTGTAAAAGTATGTAACCTTTGATCTCTGGGATAAACCCATCTCCTGAACAATGGTGCCGATATATGTAGGTAAAATTTTCTAAACCTATTTTAACCTGTTTATTTCCTCATTATCAATATATATGAGTTGTAACCGATACCACAAACTCATTTACTTATAGAGACTATATATTGACTATAGTTATTACTATACAAATCTGACTCGAAATATCGTCTTAAAATAACAGCAACAGAAAAGTGAAAGATTAGTCATTTTTTATGAAGGTTAAAGTAGAAGCTTTCACGAAAATTGAAGTACTAATAAGACCACCGCAATCGGGCGTACCCTGGGTAATAAACAATTAAGTAATCGTTAATTCTTAAATCACCCGTTCAATATGTTTTTTGTCAAATCGGTCCTTTTTAGGACCAACTATTCTAATTATGTGTAAAAATATTAAGAGTATATCTAGAGATAAAGACACTCCACTTTACATATGCGCTTAACAAAATGCAGGAAGCACATAGATGGCCAATCCTATGGTATTTGGTATTAAGCTAATCGCTGAAAATTACATATTAAATGCAGGCAAAGAAGCAAAGAAAAACTTATAATGAGAGAAAACAAAACCAGTCAGCTGAGAGAACCTTTCAACGATGTTGAGCTTGAATCCGCTATCCACGTATATAATGAACAATATTACGGCTCCTGGCTGAGAATCTGAGCACAAAACTAACTATAAAATTTGAACTAAAAATACAACAATGGCTAATATCCAAAGTCTTTAGACAAGCAAAGCAAAGACAAAGTTGTTGCCTTGCTTAAACCTGGCAAAAACTCCAACGACCACAAAAGCTATCGGCCAATATATCTTTTTATTTTGTCAGCTATACAGAATACTTCTGTACATGATCCTTAATATAAACCGATAATAGAAGAAAAACTCAAATTAAAAGACAAAAGTGGCTATATATGACAGGTTAGATCATATATGTCACAAATACTAAATCTTGCCCAACACAGCGAAGAGAAGTACGAAAAATATCAGGTATAAGGAGTGGTATTTGTTAATCTAAATGCCGCTTATAAATAGTTATTTAAATAACTTATAAAATATTTAGTTATAAATTAGTCAGCCAAATTCAGGGAATATTAAGACTCACATCCACACATAAGCTCTACAATATCGTAGCTATCAATCCACCTAATATCCGAAGATAAGTAGCTAGAGAGCAAAAAAAACAAAGTCCAGATTCGTGACATCCACTATACGAATACCAGCCCATTTTATGACTAGAATCAAGGAAAAACTGGCTATATCAACACATCTTCAAGATATACAAACAAAAATATAAGCTGCTCCTCGCCATCTGATCCCTCGAACGGAACTTCCTTATGGTAGTTATCTTCCTTAAATCTGCCAGGAGGACTCTTGCCTGCAAACACCGGTTAACTTGTGTGCATGTGGGGTGGTACAAGACTTATCACACTTTCTTAGTTAACTTTACCGTTCAAATCGCTCTTTTTGAAGGGACAAGGTTTATTTATGTGAACTGAACACGTAAAGTACAGTCAGTAAGCTATTACTTATAAAGATCATTGCAAATTTGACACTAACTCCACTTATATTGATTACATATTACCCCTAAATACGAGATAAAACATTCAGAAATATGTAATATTGGTGAAGTGGTATAATTCATGTTAGAAAAATTAATCATTCTTCCCTTTTTTGTGCACTACTACCCATTTTAACAAAAAAATATTCACTCGTATTTTAGCACTTAAATATTTATTTTGAGATAACCTTCTATTCAGAATTAAAAAATAGAATAATAAGAAATAGAATCCAGAAAAAAATAAAATAATAAAATAGAAGAAATAAAATAATAAAAAAGCTGTATATAAGATATCATGAAACAATGGATGAAATAAAAGAAGTTCTTATTAACCGGATTCTTAACTAAAACGTATAAAGACATACTCACGTTAACAAAATACATACAGGAAATTTTCGCATATGAAAAAACACATCCAACTTGGTAATGAAATCCTTTTGTATCTATAAATCTATTTTTAGAAAAGCACGTACCTACCAAAAACAGGTATTTGGTAGTACACATATCTGTTACATACTGTAATGCGTATGAATGATAACAAAAGTAAGGAGTCTATATGAACCGTTTAGAATACACGCTGGAAATAAACGGCTTAATCCCATAGTTGCCAAACTATCAGAGCTTACTTAAACCGTTATACATATGGTTCCAATATACACGGAACAAGATCTGAACGACCCCTATAATATATACACGTGAACTAAGCGATATACATTCATGATACAGGGGTACTTAAGGGCTCCACAAAATTTTTAAAACTTGTGAAACTATACATGTTGACGAATCGACAGAGCCAATATTATGGAATGGTCAAGTGAGTTCCGTATATCGGTGGCCACTTGACCACGGAGCTCACTTGAACCTGAATTTTAACATGGGCGGAGTCCACTTTATGCCGTAGATATATATATATATATATATATATATATATATATATATATATATATATATATATATATATATATATATATATATATATATATTGATACGATTGCGGTTTATAGAAAATAGTTTATAAGTTATATACTAGATAATTTTAGATATAACAAGTATTTGGTTATTTTAAGAAGTTATATACTAGAGAATTTAATAAAAATATATTTATGTGAGGGCATTTTTAAGAAATAAGCATATAAAAAGTATATTTTTTTAGTAATTATGATGTTGTAGATATATTTAAGTGAGCCATGTGACTAGGCAACCAGATATACATACTCTGAAGTGACGTTTAAGAATATTTACGAATTTAAGTGGGGTTATAATAATAATGTTAGTTTAAAATGTTTAATTTATATATATTTACTGATTTAAGTGTTTATTCTGATCTGAAAAGCCTAAATGTCAACAAAATTATCAATAGAACATTAACGAATTCTCCAGAATGCAGAATTTGACCTTTGTTTATGTTGGAACATTCTGGAATAATGATTATGTCGGTGGATCGAACAGATACTTTTTTCGAGAACATCCATATAGAAGAAATAGAACTAAATCGAACATGATTTCTTACCAGATGGTTCTGGAAGGTTGAAAAGATATAAATACCCGTGATTTGGATTCAAGATGGCCAGTTTATTATGAAAGTTAGTAGAAGATAGACTCATTTAGTTAGTGAAGTCAATTGTTCAGAATTTTCAAGACAGTCAATCAGTTACAAATAGTCCAATTGTTTAATATAGTGAGTTAAATGAAGATTAAAAATTATGCACATTTATAATTATACACAAATAATTATTGAAGATTAAAAAGTATATTAGAAGAATATTGGAAGAAATTAAAATTATATTATGATTGGAGATTAGTATAAATCAACTTATAATAATTGGATATTGGTATATTGAAAAGAAGAATAAATATAAATGCTGTTTTGCTGGTTTGCTTGGTGGTTTATAAATGCTGGTGAAGAAAAATATATCTTAAATTGGTAGAAGCTGATAATTGGAAAAAGTAATTTCACAAAAACAAGGATAACCGAAGTACGAAGACATTCAGTGGTGATTAGAATCTATATAGTGGAAAACAGTTCATTTAGGCATTCAGTGAAAGAAAGGTACAAAATTTTGTTAATATAATTTAGTTAGTGTCATAACAATTTCAATTTTGAAGATAGTTTGTTTAAATTTAACATTGTCTATAGAATTTAATTAGTTTTATAAGAATATCAATTTAAAGATAGTTTATTTTAAATTTACATTAGCTAGTTTAGATATATATGTGTGTTTCATAGTAGATCTAATAAAGATAATTTAAAAAGTACTTACAAACTAATTCTTTGAGAACCGCGATAAAAACCCTATATATTATATTATTAAAAATACTCATTGCTCATCATTCAAACAAACAATACATCATAACAATATATATATATATATATATATATATATATATATATATATATATATATATATATATATATATATATATATTTGTCCTAGGCACTTTTTCTGTCAATAAACAATGCACTCATTGTCATGGACTTCTCATTCTCAATTTGAGAATTCTTTCGAATGTTTTAAAAATACATGAGTAATTGGTCGATGTAAACCGGATGATCTTTAACTTTTTCAGGTTTTAGAATTAATATAACAAAGGAATAAATTTGTAAGAAAGTTTTTGAGTTTGAAAGATACAATTATAAATATTCAGAAGTAATCTTTTGGCCAGCATACCCATTGTTGTAACATAATATACGAAACCTGATCTGGTCATGGTGTTTTGTGTTTTTAGATATCGTAGTAGCATATTCCAGTTCAGATAATGTTATTTTTCAAGTAAATAATGTTCTAGTATAAGTAAACTTGGATGAGGTTAATAATGCCCAACAAAAGGTGGACATAGCTTATATAGAATATCTTCTGGAACTGAAGGAGAGCATGTTTTTAATCTTTATGTTTTTGTTGTTCAATTTATTCAAAATATTTCATATTTCAGTTGATGGGCAGCTGGAGTTACGACTGGAACAAAATTAAATCCATGTGCTTCTGACTTTCTGTTTAAACATTTTTTTAGTTGTAGCTTCTATCTTTTTATATTTGAGAAAATTATTCAGAGCGGATGAGGTGTTCATCTCACCAAATCGATTTTTGTCTATGTGGAGGAATGAAGGGTACGTTTTCAGGGATAGAAGGGATCGGCGCTTGTATTGATTGCTCTATCCAGAGTTAGTACCATTTCATGACAGTTATCAGAGATACAACATTCTTTAGTTCCATTTCAAGAATGCTCTGCAATAATTCCCAGTTGGTCTTCTCTAATATCTATTTCCTTGGATAGACAACGGTAGAAAGTAAATAAATATTTAATTTAATGGATATAATATCATAAGATATATGATCAGATCCAAGAGTTCTCTCCAATATTTGCCAAGGAGCTATTGCAGTTATTCCAGAAGTAACTAATGTTAAGTCTACAGCTAATTTTGTGGAGTTTGAAGGAGTAATTCTGGTTGCTGCACCATCATTTAGAATTATTAAGTACATATCAGCTAGTGCTTCAATTATTTTATTGCCATCAGTATCATTCTTTGGAGAACACCACACCACATGATGGGCACTGAAGTCGCCTCACAGTTTAGTCAAGTACTCTTCAATACTCTTCAAGTAAGCAATTAAAAAGCCATTGTCATTCTCTAATGTTTTAACATTTATAACATCCAATCTTTTATAATTATTCATCCGTAGGCCTTAAAATATAGCTACACCTCCAAACCTGCGAGCTTGACGATTTTTTATAATAATATTGTGTTCCCTATAAAGAATCTTGTCTTTTGCCTTATAACAGGTTTTAGATAGAATTGCAATGTCAATATCCTTAGAATACAGAAATTGTTTAAAATATTACACATTAGACACAGTTGAATGACTCTCCTATTGAATTAAATCTTTAAACTTTATTATAAGCCTATATATTTAAACTCCATTATAAGATGTGAATCAATTTTCTAATAAATTAGAAATGGCTTTTTAATTAAATTTTTATCATTGTGTAAACTGTCCTTACAATTTAAAAAAATCTGAAAGAAAGCTGAATATTATAAGTAAGATCGACGGGCTAGCCATATTTTTGTAACTCTTTTATTATTAATATTATCGCTATCATTCAGTTTTCTTTTTTTTAATAATTCAATGCTATTGCACTTGATGTGGAATTTCTTCTCACAACTTCCAGTTTATAGATGCTGTATACCGAAGGTATACAGCATCTAGAAGGTACCATTTCTAGAAGGTAGTGGAGGAAAACTGCTCAAAATTAGCCATTAACGAGAATATATTATCAGTCAATAAATTTAAATAATAATTTTAATTATTATAGGTTTTTTCAGCTTCCTGAAACGACATCTTTTTTGTTGCCATGATTTCCTTAATTTTACGCTCTTTAATATATTCTGAGCATTCTCTTGATAGTACTTAGAGCGGCTAAGCACAGTGTAAATATTTGGTTGACATAGAGAAAACCGTATTAACATGATTTCCACTACAGTTTTTACAACGCTCTTTCTCAATACACTGTTGTGTCATATGTTCATACCTTAAGCATTTCTTATACTGTATAACGGGATATATGTACGGTTTCACCGGAAAAATGCAACTATTGATTATGACTTTCTTTGGTAAAGAAGATTCGATGAATGTTGTACTTACGAGTTTTTTACTAGTTTAGTTTCATTTGTTTCTGTAATTACTCTACACTTTAGTCTTTTTAATTATTTAATATTACTATTTGGATTCTCACATTTAAGTTTTTCTAGTAGATGTTTTGCTAAACACTCTATTAACTGATCAAATTAAACCACGAAGTTCTATAAAAAACTTTGGGCCATAACCAATTAGATTTTTGGCTTCTAAAAAGTCGCTACTAATATTTTTAGCATTTAAAGCATTATTCAAAATTAGTTTAATTTTGTTTCTACCAATAGATTTAATTTCAGCAATGCTATTTCTGAAAATATTTAAATGTAAATAATGACGAACTCGGACAATTTTTAGAACGAAATAACGAAAGTTTTTGTCGCAATGTTTTTTCTCAGAACTAGAAATATTATCTTTTTATTATAATTATCTTTAATTAGAATGGACTCACCAGGAATATCCATAATTGTTCCACTCGGATTATCAATCTTCTTTCTAACAGATATGTCACTAAATATAATATATTGCCACCAATACACAGCTATAAAATACGTCTAATCTGATTAAGGTCGTGGCATATTATCATGCACGTTGCATTTCCAGCACGTAGCGTTTAGTTTCCGAAAAATATAATTTAAATGGTTTTAAATATGAACAACTCACACTGTCCGGAATGTATTGTATCAGATACCTAACGTTTCCGTTCAGTATATTCGAAAACAATATTTTACTGAGGCCGACGGCTACGTAACGAGTCGTAACCGGTTGGTACAGATAATGTGAATTAGATGTCAATTTCCCCTCGTTGTCTATTTAGGTATTTGTTTGATTTTGATAGTATTTAAAAAAATAATTTTTAGGCTATTTTGTCATTTATGCATGTGTTTTTATTGCTTTGGGACAATTATTCATGAAAATGATAAACAATTAGGACTTTTGTATGGAAGTGATACCTCTTCTTTTTAAAAATACTTTTTGGTTTGATATGTATGGCTTCGTTAAATGTAGTATTTTGTTTTTTAGCTGAAGGTGAAATTAAATTCAAAACATAATTCAAACTGAATTCTGTTCATTCTTTAATATCCATAATATTTTTCATTGTCATCAATTAATTCTTTGTATAAACTCCAGTATTTACCTTCCTTCTTCCTTTCTCTTAGCATTGGATGTACTTCAAACCTTCTTTTTACTACAGGTTTTCTTTCTTTATCGTTAAATAGAAGAGCAATTGCACATCATTTTTTGTCGAGAAAAGCGAGATCATATCTTCACCGAACCAAACTGAAACGTTCTATATATGAAAATGTGAATGTGCAGTCCGATTGCTGGACTGGAAACGCTACGTGCCGGAAACTATACGTGCACGATAATATGCCGCGACCTTTAGACGAAACTGCCTGAACCGCCGAAACTGAGAGTATCATCGAAAGACTAGAAATATACAGAGTAGGCCACCAAAAACTTTACACCAAATCTTTGTTCATATTCGTGCAAAAAATAAAAAATCGATCAAATCCGTTAATTATTATTTTGACGGAGACATTTTTGTAAATATACTCATTCTCAAAAATTTAACCCTCAAAGAGGAATTCATCTCTAAAATCTTAAATATGTACAGTGGTGTAGGTATCGTGTCATACACCACTTTAAAGTTTATCTATTTATCTTTTTGGGAGTAGTTCGTCTTTTATTTTAGATTGTAAATTTTAGAGAAATTAAGTTAAAGATTCAGTTATCAAATATACATATTTACATTAAGATTAACAAATTTTTTTTCGTTCAATGATGTTCCTACAAAATTCTAAAAATCAAAATCGTTTATATTGTGAAATAAACTAGTTTTATAATTTACATTTTTTTTATACCGTAGAGCCAAGAAATAGCAGATTACCCTGCTATAATCCCAAAGCTGCGCTAGCGGTACAAAGGGAGACTTTTATGATTATATGCCAAATAGGTAACTAAAGGGCAAATATCGTTTTCTGACAATTATTATGTCTGTTACTCTTTTTTATGTTTTTAAATAATTAAATTTTATTAACTAAATTAGGGCACTACTTTGTAAACAAGTTTGCTGTTGTTGTTTAAAATGTAGTAATGTAGTGAAACCAGTAAGTCTGATATTCTGTATAATAATAATAATTTTTAACCGTTTATGTAAAATTTATGTAAACTTGTGTTTTAAAAAACTGTCATAAACTTAATACACCAGGGAAATAAGGCAATAAATTCCATGTTGGGAACACTGTCCCAGCCAGGTTATAAATGCATTTTTTGGGTACAATATACCTAATACGAAAGATGTATTGAATAGATGGGTGGAATACTTTAACCGGGCACTTAATATAGAGGAAGAAGAAGAAAACCTGGAAGACGAAAGAGATGAGGTAAGGGGAGCAGACGAGAAGGAAGAGGAACCACCAACGATTCTTGAACTTAAAGATGCAGTTAAATAGCCAGAAACAAATCTCCTGGAATAGATGATCTCCCAGCTGAACTATATAAACAAGGTGGCCATGATACCATAATGGCATTACAGCAGCTTATAAAAGAAATATGGACACAGAAATTCCTCCCAAATGATTGGAATATTGGAATACTTTGCACCATACACAAAAAGGAGGTATCTTTAAATGCTTTATCAACACAGGAATTACGCTTCTAAATGCAGCGTATAAAATATTTTTCACAGTACTATGTCACTGTATGGCACCATATGCATAACGGATAGTAGGAAAATACCAGGCTGGTTTAAGAGGTGGAAAATCGAAATTCATCAGATTGCAACCCTGAAACAAATTTTAGAAAAAAACACTTGAATATGGCATTGATACTCATCACATATTTATAGACTACAAGAAAGCCTAAGACTCTGTGAATAAAAGAGAAATGTTTAAAGCAATTAAAAACTTAGGAATACCAAACCACTTGGTAAATTTAACAAAACTAACTCTTGAAAAAGTTGAATGTAGAGTACGAATTCAGGAGGCACTGTCTGAACCTTTTAAAAAAATAACAGGCTGCGCCTCGGGACCTTCTCCCCTGTATACTGTTCAATCTGGCTCTGGAAAAAGTAATAAGTATGTCACAAATCACAACCACTGGTTCAATATATAATAAATCAGTGCAAATACTGGCCTATGCTGATGATATCAATATTGTAGGGAGAACGGAAAACGTTGTACGAGAGGCGTATGTAGCATTAAAATAATCAGCTACAAAAATGGGTTTAATAATAAACACCAACAAAACGGAGTATATGAAAATAAGCACGCAACCACAAATCCTACGACCACTTGGTATAGAAAAAGAAGTCATCGAAGAAGTGAACGAATTTGTATATCTGGGGCGCACCTTAATATTAAAAATATTACTACCGCAGAGATAAACCGCAGAATTTGCATGGCCAATAAATATTATTTTTTGCTCAATCCTCTCAATCCTTAAATTTACAATTACATCGAGAAATACAAAAATAAAACTTTACAAAACAATAATACGGCCAGTCCTAACATATGGTTCAGAGAACTGGACTCTAACAAAATAATAATAAAAACATGTTAAGTAGGATGTTTCGAAACAAAAGTACTAAGGCGCAGTGAATGACAATGGAGTGTGGAGAAGAGGATACAACTTCAAACTTTATAAAATATACCAGGAACCTAATATCGCAAAACATGTTAAGATATGACGTCTGAGGTAAATAGGGCATGTAATACGGGTGAACAAAATGACTCAGCTAAAAAAACTCTCCTTGATAGACCCATTGGTCAGAGAAGAAGAGAAAGACCCAGAACAAGGTTCCTTGATAACATCGATGAAGATATGAGAATGGGATTACGTGCTTGGAGGAGAAAGGCCATGGATAGGGACAACTGAAGAGAAATTCTTGAGGAAGCTAGGACCCACGCAGGTTGTAAAGTCAGAATGATGATGATACCTAATACATCATAAATACAAAAAACAGGATGTGGCACTCCGGGAGTGACCGAGAAGGGGAAGCATAGCGTTGTCTATGCTTCCCAGCATAGACAACGCCTATGATGTCTACAGATGTAGCGATGGTTTTTATTTCATTTGTTTTGATTTGATTTACTTTGATTCGATTCACTTTCAATAGATACCAATCAATTCGGTGCGATTCGAATCCAATCACTTTGATTCGAATCCAATCGATTCGATTCGATTCTAATCGATTCGATTAAATTGAAATTGATATCAATAGAGTCGATTCAATTTCGCGGTTCTCGATTATCTTGCTTTGGATATCATATTAGTTATACTAATTTTGTTGACAGCTTCTCGGAAAAGGAATACGGAGGATCTGTTAAAGCATTTGATCAGATTTTTAAGCCATGACGTGCTTCTTCGACCTTCCCCGTTTCTTCCATCTATTTATGCATTGTATTATTACTTATTAATTTTAATCGATTCAATTCGATTTGATACCAATTGATTCGATTCAACTCCAATTGATTCGATTTTATTATAATCGATTCGATATGATTTAATTAAATTCCAATCGATTTAATTAGATCAGATTTGATTCTATTTCAATCCAATAGATTCGATTACAATTAATTCGATTTGATTCGATCCGACTCTATTTTATTTGAATCGTTCATTCGAGGCCAATCGATCCGATTAGATTCAATTAGATTCGATTAGATTCGATTAGATTCGATTAGATTCGATTAGATTCGATTAGATGCGATTATATTCGATTATATTCGATAAGATTCAATTAGATTCATTTCATTAAAATTTCATTTCATTTCAGTTCATTTTGTTTCATTTCGTTTCATATCATATCATATCATATCATATCATGTTATATATCATATCATATCATATCATATCATAAGGTCCATTCCCTCAACTCGGGCATATTTTGATAGATTCATAGCTGAAAACCTACAACACAAAAGTTCCTAGCTCACAGTATTAACAGCTTAAATAAACTTTTATTACAGACTTCTTTCATTGAAAAAAGAAGAATTATTATAAATAGTGGAAGTGTATATTAAACCTATAAAATTTTGGGTAGTATATATTTAAAAGATATATTTTAGTTTTTATAATTTAACATAACTATTTATTACATGGTGCATATAAATAAATATTGATTGTTGGTAATTCGTACTATTCTATTTTATTTAGTATTTAGTTTGTTTACTATTAATATTGGCTATGAGTACGTGTGCTTGGTTTTATAGTTATTTCCAGCCACTTCTAGTCTGTCAAAAAGTAACTAACCCAAAAGTGGGTTCATCTCGACGTTTCGCTACAATTATATATAGCTTCTTCAGGAGAACAAAAAAGAAAGAGAAAACAAAAGACAGGAAGATGGGTAGTTAGCAACGGTAACTCAGTTACTCAACGCAACCAGAGGCGAATACTAACTACCAAGATGGGCATTTGGTCACAGTAACTCAACTACTTAACGCAGCCAGAGGTGAAAACCAAATGCCAGGACAGGGATTCACGTCCAACAGCTCAGAACACTAACGCGTCGAGAGGCGGGGAGTGAATCCGACGATTACTCCGCTACCGCTCTATTTATAGTCGCGGTGACCTGTCGTGTCGGGACGTATCGGCACACTCCGTGGCGCGAACGTCAAGAAACGCGCGCTGGCCAATCATGTGGCTGCATCGTGGTAGCGGGACCGGACGGCGGCTCTAGACTGAGATTCCAGATGGGAGACAAGTAGTATCCTTCCTCTCGATTGATATTATGTGGATTTTTTCGGATCTCTAGAGATTCGCGGATTTTCCTGGAATAAAAGAAGGGGCTCTTAGAAATAATATGGGTTTTTTCGAACAATATGGAATGACCGGTTTCTTGGCAGTGTTCTGCAACTGCAGAATGGGAGAAAAGACCTGATCGAATGCATCTTTGATGCTCTTGAATCCGAGTTTTGACGGAACGACCAGTTTCGCCAATATACACTTGTCCACATGAACAAGGAATAAAATAGACACCACAGGAAGATAGGGGCGGTAATGGGTCCTTAGGAGAGGGTAGATATTGTGAGATTTTCTTGGGTGGTCGAAAAGTAGTCCTGATACCTTCTTTGCGAAGAATTTCGCCAATCCTATCAGTGACACTTCGAATATACGGAAGAAAAGCCACAGGAGTATTACCCGAAGATTCTGAATTTGTCGTCCTAGGGTGTAAAGGGGGATGTAGATGTCGGTGTGTAATATTTTAAATTGTGGACTTGGAGTAACCGTTGGCGACAAGGGTTTTTTGCAGATGGCCAAGTTCTTCTCTAAGGTTGTCAGGTTCAGAAATCGAAATGGCCCGATGGATGAGAGAGTTGATCACAGAATTCTTTTGGGCAGGATGGTGGTGTGATGAAGCATGTAGGTAACGATTCGTGTGAGTCTTTTTTCTATAAACAGAGTGACCCAATCGGCCATTGGGCTTGGAGGTGACTAACACATCGAGAAAGGGAAGGGACCGATTATTTTCTACTTCCATTGTGAATTTTATACTCGGATGTTGTGAGTTAAGATGATCTAGGAAGGGAGAAAGGGTATGTTGACCATGGGGCCAGATGATAAATGTATCATCAACGTTGCGGAACCAGACTTTTGGTTTTAAGGGGTAAGATTCTAGGGCTAAAGACTCAAAGGCTTCCATGAAAATGTCAGCAATGACAGGGGAAAGGGGAGAACCCATTGGTGTTCCAGATATTTGTTTGTAGAAATTCCGACACATATGGTCCGAGATATTTCTTCCTCAGCTTGAGTCCACCACCAAACTGCGTTCTCTTAATTGCCAATAGGTCCCCTTTTCTATACATTCTCGGCTTCTTCCTTCGTAAGTCATACCTGCGCTTATTGTCCTCCTGGACTTTGATTAACTGACGTCTACTCTTGTTTCTTAACATGTCTCTACCTTCATCATATTGTTTGATCATTTCCTGCTCTATGATTTCTTTCATCCTTAGATCCTCTTTATTCTTCATCTTTGTCCCAAAAAGTACTTCAAATGGCGTAGCATCAATGCTTCTTTGATAAGTGGAATTAAAAAACTGTTGCAACTTATAAATATGCTTATACCACTTGGTCGGTTTCTCTATACTCAATTTGGTTAATACTGGGATTAACGTTCTATTGACACGTTCTACTTGCCCATTGCCCCTTGGCACACCTGTCGTAATCTTAATGTGCTTAATTTCTTCACTTTGGCAATACTCTTCGAACTCGTTGACTGTAAATGCAGTACCTCCATCGGATATTATTCGGAGGGGATTTCCGAAATCCTTCTGTTGCCTCTTCATACATTCTATGACTTCTTTTGCCGTCGTTGATTTTGTAGGATAAAACCATGCGAATTTAGAAAAATCGTCGATGATCACCAAAATGTGATTATAGTTCTTGTTGGTTGTAGCTAACGGTCCTAAATGATCAATATGAAATGTTTGTAAAGGTCCATCGATTTTTAGTATCGGATGTAACCAACCTTCTTTTTTACCTTCTTTTCTACTTCCAAGTATACACTTAATACAATTTCTTACACAATGCTCGACTTTTTCTTTAATGTTAGGAATATAACATTCTCTTTGAATTAACTCCTGTGTTTTTGTTACAGCAAAATGTCCTACGTCGTGTAACAATTAAATTACTTCTGTTTGCATTCGTTTCGGAATGACTAACAATTCCTTACCTTCGTCATATTTAAATAGAATATTGTTTCTAATCAGAAAGTCATCGTAAGCTTCTGTAGCAAGTATTTTCTTTATTGCTTGAATGTGGTTATCACCTTCTTGAGCCTGCATTATTCTTTCTATAAAACCTGGTTCTTGTACTACTGATGTCTCATTTATTATCATGACTATAGGGTATCGACTGAGAGCGTCTACATGAGCCATCCTTGTTCCCCTTCTGTGTTCCAGTTCGTATTGATAATCTTCCAGTAACAGAGCCCACCTCGCAACTCTGGTAGTTAAATCTTTTTTATTCATGGTCTTAGTAAATGCGGAACAATCCGTTACTATTTTAAATTTGATTCCGAGTAGATAGATACGAAATTTTTTCACTGCTTCTATTATAGCCAAAACTTCTAATTCGTAACTTGTATACTTTTCCTCGGCTAGACTTGTTTTCTTGCTCATATAATAAACTGGGTGAAACTTATTATCTTCTCTTGATCTCTGTAGAAGACAAGCTCCATATCCATGACTGCTAGCGTCTGTGTGTAACTCGGTTTCTCTATCTGGGTGATAAATTTCTAACACCGGCTGACTAGTTAACAGCTCTTTAAGTTTTGAAAATGCACTCCTTTCTTTTGATCCAAACCCAAAGGTTTAATTTTTTCTGAGTAGATCACTTAATGCTTTAGCTATCGTAGCATATGACGGTACAAATTTACGAAAGTATCCAGTCAGGCCTAAAAATGACTGAATCTGCTTAAAGTTCGTTGGTTCCTTGAATTTCTTTATGGCCATTGATTTTTCATCCGATGGCTGAATTCTGCCGTCCTCAATAATATATCCTAAAAACGTTACTCTTTTCTGTAAAAATTGGCACTTTTTCTTCTTTATCTCTAAGCCGTAGTCCCTAGCTACTTCGAGTACTTGCTTTAAACGTACAACTCCTTCTTCTTCGGATTTACTTAAAACTATTATGTCATCCATATAGTAAATTGCTATGTTCTTGGATGTCAGCTCTCTAAATATGTGGCTAATAAATCTTTGAAACACTGCAGGACTATTACACAATCCGAACGGACACCTTAAAAATTTGTATTGTCCGTCTGGGGTGACGAATCCCGTGTATTTAATGCTATCTTCCTCTATTGGTACATGGAAGAATCCATTCTTGAGGTCTATTGTGCTAAAATATTCTGCACCTTGTAACTGATCCAATATATCTTCTATTAAAGGTAATGGAAACCTATCTTTTATTATATTTCGATTAAGTTTTCGGTAATCACCGCAAACTCTGATCTGTCCGTTTTTCTTTTTGACGAGCACAATTGAACTTGCAAAATCGGATGTACTAGGTCGAATTATTTTTTTCTCTATCCATTCCTCAATTTGCTTACCTACTGCTTTTCTGGTATTGATAACCTTCTTGGGTTTTGGTGTATCGGTTCCTCGCTACTTAGAATTATTTTCATTTTTATATCTGTAGTCTTGGTCTGTCGCAGTTCATAATTTTCCACTAATTCTTTTATCTCCATCTTAGTATTTGGGTATTTTATATGTTCCAGTTGTAGATTATCATCGTGTGTCGCCTCGTCAACTGCAATCCTCATTATCATATTATCTACTTCTTTTTTGCATACAATAATTCCATCTTTGGTTATGGTAACCTCTGCTTGTTTTAGTATATTGTTTCCAAGAATAACTTCGACGTCTAGTGCTCCTTTTGGGATTACATTAAATAAAATATGAAAATCTTCGCCTTGAATTTCCACTATTATGTTAAAAGAACCTAAAGTTTTAACCTTAATACCTCCTAAACCATTTAACTCTACTTTATTCTTCATAAGAATGACGTCATCAAAGTGCTTTTCAAAAGTATCTTGTCTCATTGCACTTATGTCACTTCCTGTATCAAACAATGCACGTAACGATATTTTTCCAAATTTTAAGGTCACTGAGTTTTTATATACTACGTCAATGACATTTACCTGACCAGAAGTCGAAGGTCTATCTTCTTTAGTATTGCATCGAGAAGAAACGTGTCCAAATTGGTTGCATTTGAAGCATTTCGTTCCCTTGGCTTTATCAGGACAATCTCTCGATCTGTGCCCTCGATTTCCACAATTATAACATTGTTCTTCTTTCTTAATTCTGTTTTCCGACATTCTTCTGTCATCTCCTCTAGCTCCGTTGTTTCTATAATCTCGTCGTATTTCATTATTTCTGCCATCTCGTCGTACTTCATTGTTTGTCCACTTCTTTCTATGCGTTTCTGTTTTTTAATGAGTTCATATAATTTAATTCTTTCCTTGAAGTCTCTGAAGTTGTTTGCGCCATAAAGTACAACTTTGTTAACAGGGTCGTCTTGAATGCCTTCTATTGTATATTGTATTATGACCTCGTCTTCTATGTTACCTCTGCTACCAATTTCCCTCATCGTCAGTACATACTCCTGTACACTTTCATAATTATTCTTCTTTCTACGTATCAGCATTTTATGTATTTCAGCACTACTTATTTTATTTTCGAATTCCGAAATAAGCCTTTTCTGCAATAGTTTCCAGCTATTAATTCCTTTTTCTGACTGAATATACAGTTTCGCAATTCCTTTTAGGGATCGTTTGGCAAAAATTAGCATTTGCAAATCATTCCATCCCGTTAATTTAGAAATTTCTTCGAAGTCAGTAATCCATTTTCTCACCGGATAATCGTTTTTTCCGTCGAAGGGTCTTATGCTGTCTTCTACGTCTTTAAAAGTCAAAGCAAAAGAATCATTTACTTTACCGGCCGTCATTCTACCTAATTTTGTTTTTTTCTTCGTCTTTAAAGCCATCGTTTGCCTACTTTCAGTTTCGTCCTCGTATTCATTATCGTCTTCATCATCGAAACTGTCTTTATCGTCATAAACGTCTTTATCTTCGTCATAAGCTTCTTTATCGTCGTCCGCGTCGTTGTCGTCATCGTCATCTTCGTCATTCTTGTCATCTACATTTAATTCATTTAAAAACGAACAAATACGTTCAATTACGTTGTCATTTGCACCCGAATAATCCAGATCCAATACGTTACAGACTGAAACTAAGTCTGGCATATCTAATTTCTGTTTTATGTCGTTTATCTTATCAGCATATTCGCTGGCATTTTTATCCCACGAAAAGCCTGAAAAATTTCGCAAGTTCCTTCTTGTTTGTCACGGCACCCCTTCATTACCATATGCTATAATATGCAACACCTTAACAGCTTTATATGCCGAATTTTTAATATTATAACTAATTTTTTGAAAATCGGTAAGAGTCGTTTGTTTAGACTGCATTTTAAAAATGGATATCAAAGTTATTTAAAAAAGAATAAAAAATTTAAAAATTTATAGATTATTTTTCTGAGTGTAGTCTAAATTAGTATTACTGTGAACGAGGTTGTGGTCGCTTTTAATTCGCAAATCTTATCTCTTTATATTACAACAATATAATAAGTACAATAATATCTCAGAATAAAGCAAAATATCCTACTAAAAGATTTTGATTTTAACATTCAATTTAAAATATTATTATAGTCAAGTATGAACTATCGTTATTAAAATATAAGTCCTCACATCAACAGAGTAAAGTTAAATCAACAAATAATTACAAATACTTTTGTTTGTTTAAAAGTTCTTTCCTAATGTTCACAGTTCATGATAAAAAAATAATCTTCGCACGATCTATTAAAGGAACAAAGTCAACTGATCATTTGTCATCATCCAGTGGGTCCAAACATCCATAAACCATAAACTAATTTTATCGTCGTCTGCAAACAGCCACTTGTCGTCTGCTTCGTCGTCAATCGTCTCGTCACTTCAGCCTCTTATTTACACTTGGCATGTTATGTTACAAAAGTCACTTCGTCGTTGATTCGATTTTGTTTGGCCACAAACTGCACTATCTTTTATAATCTTGCTTCCATAATTAGCGGCACAAATAAACGTTACTGTCTCTTTCGAAATAATCCCGGTTGAGCCCCCAAAATGTAGGTCTAATTTAAGTTCTTTTATTATTTGAAGAGGAACTAACGTTAGAGTAAAAGTCCGCGATCTATGCGAGAAGTCTTTATTACATAAAATAAACTGTAATGATGTTATTTACATGTCCAATACACAAGATTACGGATAATTGTCTGCGAATTAAAATATCGAACACCCCCGTCGTTAATTGGTTTCATTTTTCGTCTTTTTCGGCGTGCAGGAGGAATGTGTGATCTCGTCTACATATCTCCTGTCCCCTTCGCCCCTGAATTCCGTTTCTCTTATAGCGACTTGTTTAAGCATAAGCATATTGTTTAAGTGGTATCTTGCAGTGGCGTAACTAATGAATAAAACTATGCTAAATACTTTTATACTAAGAAATATTCCTACAATATCATATCATATCATATCATTTAATTTTAATTTGATTCAATTCGATTCGATTCAATTCGATGTGGTGTGATGTGAAGTGATGTGATGTGATGTGATGTGATGTGATTTTATTTTATTTTATTTTATTTTATTTTATTTTATTTTATTTTATTTTATTTTATCTGATGTTATTTTATTTCATTTCATGTTATTTTATTTTATTGTATTTAATTTAATTTTATTTTATTTTGTTATTTTAGGGTATTTTATGTAATTTCATATTATTTATTTCATTTCATTTGATTTTAATTTTATTTTGTTAAGAACATAAATAAAAATAATGGTCATTAATAAATAAGGGTCAAAAATGTTAGTTTTTTTTTTGTTCAAATCGCTACAGGTTAATTTTACAGGTTTAGGGTAATTTAACGAATGTATTATTTAGAGTATTTATTTTTTAGTAGATGGGCAAAGGGTTAAAATGGTTGAGTTTTGGTCACGTCGTTTGTTGCGTCGGAAATTGAAAAATAAGGCTATTTCGAAAATCAAAAATGAACCTACAGCTCTGATAATGCATGAAAAGTTGAGTTGCGTAGTCCTTATAATACATAAAAAATTTCAAGACGATTCGTCAATTAGTTTAAAGTTGAATTAATTTATTTATCCCACAGAGCTAGTTTGAAATAATATTGCTCAGAAAATACTTCATCATACTTAATCAGAAAACTTTGATATTTGGAAAGCTGGTATTTTTATACGAATTAAAAAGAAATTCCTAGATCAATTAGGGTCAAAGTTAGTCACTTTTTTTATTTAATTCACAGCTGCTATGTTTATAATAATTAAGCAACCTAACTAGCACCATTTTAAAGTTCAAGGTTTATAGTTTATGTGTAAAAATTTGAGTAAACTTTGAACTTTAACTTTTACTTAAACAGTAAAGTTTTAAAAATAAAGTCCTAACGAAATCGGCACGGGCTGCTGAAGGAAGAATTATAACATCCGTGCACTCTAAAAAAATGAAGTTATTCTTCAAACACATGCTGCTTTTAATATATCCGGAACTTGTTGATGGATTTTGATCATTATTGTTTTAATTCGTATGTACTCGTATATTACATTGTAAATATGCATTTTTTTATAAAATTAATAATAAATAATCTATGAAATTTGTGCGGAATCCACAGACTAAGAAACAAAGTGACAACATTATGCGCCACATTGGGTACCAGCATTTTGGAACGGCGCGCCTATCAGCGCGGAGAAGCGAGAAGCGGAGAGACGACCATCGACGATGAGACAATACACAACGAATTTCATTCATACGATAAACGTGTACTTAAAGAAGAAGAAACGGTCAATGAAGAGCACCATGTGCTATTTTTTGAAAATCATGAACATACGAAAACGCTAGGAATAACATGGAAACCTCACAATGATGAGCTTGTCTCATATGGCCTTGGAACTACTTTTATGTTCTAAGCATATGACTATGACAGCTTCAAGAAGACCATGACCAACATATGTAAGATTTCAAGTAAAACTTAAAAAGAATAAAAGTATATTATTTCATAGTAACAAACATAAGACATGGTGTCAGGTAATTAAATAGATGATAAATAAAAATCTTAATATGGAGAGTAGCTTCAAGCCGCCGAAAAACCTGGTGTTTAACAGTAATGTCCACGTGAATTTGGATAATTTTTTAAGAAGCTTGGACATCTATTTGAAGGCGACCGGTTTGAGCGAAAAAGACGATGAAACCAAAGTGGCAATATTACTAAACCATGCCGGTGAAGAAGCCCAGAAAAAGTTCGAGACATTTAAGTTGTCAGATGCAGACCAAAAAATATTTAAGAGAGTTGTTGGGGCCTTTCAAAACCATTGTGCGCTAATGAGGAACGAGACTTACGATAGATATACGATAGATACAAGTTTTTCACGAGAATTCAGCCAGAAGGTGAGAGTTTTGATCATTACATCACCGACATAAAAACCCTTGCGTCTCCTTGCAACTTTGGGGACCTGGAAGATTCCTTAATAAGAGATAAGATTGTAAGTGGCATAAGAGACTTGTCCTTACAAGAAAGATTCCTTCGTGAAACTAATCTAACTTTAAAAAAGGTGGAAGAGCATTGCAGAACCGCTGAAATAAGTTCAATTCAAGTAAAAGAAATAAGAAATGACAAGGAAGTGGATTTTGTAAGATATAGTAACAAGAAATCAATGGGACACAGTAGTAATAGACAGAGTGTTGATGTGACAAATGTTTCAAATGTGGAACAAACCATGGTAAAATGAACTGTCCAGCGTATGGAAAAAACTGTCAAAATTGTGTAAAACTTAATCATTATGCAGTAGGTTGTTTTATTAAAAAACATGGTCAGGTAGGATCAGATCAGGCAAGTCAATCCAATAGTAGGTATCATAATGTTAAAAATTTTGGATATAAAAATAACAATATTTTAAGAAAACATGTACATGAGGTTGATAATGAGAGTTCAGATGAAGATGTTTCATATTCTATTGATTATTTAATATTAGACTCAGTTGATAGTAATAATAATAAGGCTTGGTATGTACAAGCGCAGATTAATAATCAGGTAGTATCGCTAAAATTAGATACTGGGGCTAGTTGTAACTGCATGCCTCTCAGTTTATTTACTAAATTAAATCTAAACAAAAATAAAATTGACAAGTCTAGTGTAACGATTGTGTCATATGGCAATAATAAGGTTAAAACAGTTGGGAGTGTCATAATAAAATGTTTAATAAAAAATGCTGTCTATAATATACAGTTTTTGTTGGTTGAGGAGGCTTCGGTGCCTATTTTGGGTCTAAATGCTTGTGTAAAACTAAATTTAGTACAAAAAATTGATTCTCTAAGATCACAGGATGACGACAAAGAAAGTTTTGTTAAATAATATTGAAGTTTTTAAAGGAACAGGCAAAGTTCCTTTTCAGTATAAAATAATGCTTAAAAATGATTATAAACCATATATAAGTTCTTGTCGTAGAGTTCCAGATACAGTAAAACCATTGTTAAAAAACACATTAGAAGACTTAGAACGTAAAGACATAATTTGTAGGTTGGATGAACCAACGGAGTGGGTTAACAACATTGTAATTTTAGAGAAGCCTAATAAAAGTCTTAGAATTTGCTTAGATCCAATGCATTTAAATAATAACATATGTACAGAGCAATTTCCTATACCCACCGTAGAGGAGTTGACATTGAAGTTACAAGGTAAGTCAATATTTACAGTATTAGACTTGAAAGAGGGTTTTTATCATGTCCCTCTTGACAAGGAAAGTATGAAGTACACTGCTTTTATCACACGTTTTGAAAAATTTTGTTTCAAGAGGTTGGCATTTGGTTTAAATATTAGTCCACAGGTATTTCAACGTATAAATGAGAAGATTTTTGGAGATTTAGATATTGGGATATATTTTGATGATCTTATTATTCCAGCATCTGATGAGGAAACACATGATTTAATTTTGTCAAAAGTGTTGCAAAGAGCTAAAAAATTTGGAGTAAAATTTAACAAAAATAAAATTCAATATAAAGTAAGGGAAGTAAAATATGTAGGTCAAATATTTTCAAGAGAAGGAGTAAAACCAGATCCTTTATATGTTGAGGCCATCTTAAAAATACAAGATCCGACAAATAAAAAAGAGTTATTAAGAATAATTGGTATGATTAACTACCTAACTTGTGCCGTGGTCTTGGACTATAGAGCATAAAACAGCCCTGAATAGTGTAAAATGTTTAATTACTAAAATTCCTAATTTAAAAATTTTTGATGCAAAATTTGCCAAAATTGAAATACAGTCTGATGCGAGTCAATTCGGAATTGGCAGGTGCCTTTTACAACAGGGACAGCCAGTTGTCTTTTCCTCACGTAGTTTAACTAAAACAGAAACTAGATATCCACAAATAGATAAAGAGCTTCTATCAATTTGTTTTTCACTGTCTAAGTTTCATAATTATGTATATGGAAGGAAAATTATAATAAAAACTGATCATTTGCCGCTACTCTCAATTTGTAAAAAAGACTTTTATAAAGTTAGTGGTAGACTGCAACTAAAATTAAAACTTCTTAACTATGATTTGGAGGTACAGTATTTACCTGGGAAGCATATGTATATAGCAGACTTACTCTCTAGGTCATTCATACAAACCAAGAGTAGAGATGATAAAGAAATGTTGGTAACAGTACATTCTCTCGAGATAGATTTGCCCATATCTGAAGAGAGATTAAAAGCACTACAGATTGCAACTAAAAATGACTCAACTTTGTCTACAGTTAAAAACTTTCTAAGTAATGGTTGGCCACAAAATTTTCAAAATTTTAATTCTGAATTAAAAACATTTTTTAAAATTCAAAATGATTTATATGAAAAAAATAACTTAATATTTTATGATGACAGACCAGTGGTTCCCAAAAGTTTACAAAGCCTTATGCTTCATAAATTACATATTGCACACTTGGGAATGGAAAAAACTAAGTCAAGAGCCAGGAAAATTTTTTACTGGTTAGGTATGACCACAGATATTGAAAATTATATTTCAAAATGTAATACTTGTCTTAAATTTTCACGGAAACCAACCAAAGAACCTTTACTTCCACATGATAGGCCTAACATACCTTTTCATAAAGTTGGATGTGATATTTTAACTTTTGGTGGTAGAGATTATTTGGTAGTAGTGGATTACTACACGAATTGGATTGAGCTAGAAAAGTTAGAGTCTAAAACCTCTGGCGATGTGATTTATAAATTAAAACATGTGATGTGGGTATTAGTTAAAATAGTTAGGTAATGACTGTGAATATTGATTTACACGATTTTATTAAAAGGAAAACCATGTATTACAATTTAACCTAGATCTTACAACAACAAACATATATATCTATCTCTTGTCACCGTTCACTCTCGGTGGACACTGTCATGGTAACTTCGGTGGTATTCAGCCACGGAGCGGAGTGGCTGTTACATCCTCCCCCTTTGCACCACCCTGGCGACTCGCGGGTGGGGCAACAGAGTCTAAGCAGGAATAGAGCTCTACAGGACAGCAATGACAACATTTTGGTCGGGGTTGTCTACGTCTGGCAATAGGGTCAGGTTCAGGTTCAGCTTCAATTTGAGCAAGGTCATCTCCAACAGGGGGGGCCATTTCGCTTTTGTCTAACCCAAGGGTCAAAGACTCTGGGCAGGAGACCAGTGGAGCTGGAGGGTCGGCTTCTGAGGATTTCACTGGATGACCTCTTCTACGGAGAGGTTGAACTGGAGCAGGGCACGAATCTTCTGGATCGGCATGGAAAGGCGTCAAGGCTGAGACATGATATTTTCCAGCAGGAACATCCGGAGTGTCGATGTGTGAAACTTCATAGGTTGTAGGGGACAGCATTTTGGTCACCTTGTAGGGTCCGTCACGACGCGGCGCGAACTTCGAAGTTATGGACTTAGACGCGTCACTTAGTGTATGCGAATCGACTAGCACAATATCACCTACTTCGAACGTAACCGAGCGGCCTTTGGCAGTCTTTATACTTCTTACGTCTATCTTGAGATTGTTCATGTGTCTCGCGGGCTTCACTAAGAGCTTTACTCAAAGTTATTAGATAGGGCGTGATTTGTGGCACGAAGTTGTCCTTGGCTATGATGCTTCGAAAATCACGATTTTCATCATCAGGAGTTCGTAACTCGCGACCGAACATGAGGTACGCAGGAGTGAAACCGGTTGAGTCGCACTTCACAGTGTTCATCGCGAACCGTATAGCGGGTAACTTTTCAGACCAAGACGAATGGTCATTATTTGTTAGAATAGCTAACTGAGTTTTAATGTCTCTATTTTTTCGTTCTACGGGGTTAGCTTCCGGTTGGTATACAGGTATAAGGTTCTGTTGGTACCCGAAACAATGCGTTACTTGCTGCATTACCGCACTCACGAACTGAGTATCGTTCTCACTGACGACTCGACGAGGGATTCCGTATCGTAAGATTATGTTGTCTATGAAACACTTGGCGCAGGAAGCGGCAGTAGCAGATTCTAACGAGAATAATTCTACTCAACGACTAGCAGTGTCTTCCACTACCAGAATCCATGTATAACCTTGAGGAGAGAGGGGCAAAGGCCCAAATAAATCAATAGATAGCACTTCAAACCTCTGGGACTGAACAGGGGTTTGTAGGAGACCAACGGGTTTGAGGTTAGAGACTTTATAGCGTTGGCACTCAAGACATTTACTTACATGGTCAGAGATAATTTTCTTCATTCCAGGCCAATAGTAGCGTTTTATTATTCTTTGATATGTCTTCTCCACTCCATAATGACCAGCAGTAGCGGAATCATGGTACTCATGCAGTATGTGAGGAATACGTGTACTAGCCGCTACCAATTGGGGCTCTTCTTCATCTACTTCAGGAGTATAACGGTATAATATCCTATTGTTCATGATATATCCTCTTTCTGCCCACCTCTTGAAATCTACGCTTGTGTCAGAAGAGGGATCTTCTAAACATCTAATAATCTTGGCAACATCTGGATCATTAAGCTGCTCTTCTCGAACATCAGCAACACTAAGAGTTGGAAAATCTACTCTTACTAGATGAACTTCAGCTATGATGGGAACTTCTGTCATGGGAGGCCTTGATAGAGTATAAGCGATTACATTTTTTCTTCCTGTGATATATTCTATTTTTAGGTCATATGGCATGAGCTCTAAAGCCCATCGAGCTAACCGCCCAGTAGGGGACTTTAAGGCCATTAGCCATTTTAAGGCTTGGTGATCACTTTGCACTATTGTAGTAGCGCCTTCTAAGTATCCTAGTGCTATAGTTTTGTTCAGCAGGAGTCAGGAGTCTCGAAGCATACTCTACAGGTCGTTCGTTCTCTTTCTCCCCCTGGAGAAGACATGCCCCCAAAGCATAATTGCTAGCATCTGTACGAAGTATATAAGGTAAATTGCAGTCAGCTTGTCGTAGGATTGGGGCGGAACACAATAATTGTTTCAGACATTCAAAGGCCTCTTGTTGTTCTGCTGCCCAGGTCCATTTCACATTTTTCTTGGTTAAATTCGACAAAGGTTTAGCAACATGGGAGAAATTTTCGATGAATCTACGGAACCATGAGCATGTTTGCAGGAATTTTAGCAGTTAAGTAACATTTAGGGGTGGTGTCATGTTTAATATGGCAGATACTTTATTTTCACTTGGCCGGATACCCAAAGGTGAAAGGATGTGTCCGAGATATTGGACTTCCTCACAGGCGAATGAACATTTTGCTCTATTTAGACATAATTTAAATAGGCGCATCCGGTTGAATACTTGTTTCAAATCGTCTATGTGATCAGAGAAGGATGGGGATAATATTATCAGATCATCTAAATAAGCTAGGATATTCAGATTTTGAAGACCAGCACGAAATTTATCAATCATCCTTTGGAAACTAGCGGGACTGTTACACATACCAAAGGGCATGCGTGTTTAACAAAAGGTGCCAAATGGACACACGAAGGCTGTTTTGTCACGATCAGCTGTTTGTACAGAGATTTGATGATAACCATATTTTAAGTCGAGGGTAGTCATAAATCGGGTTTCCTTTGCTGCATGCAAAATATCTTCAATCCGTGGCAGAGGGTACTTATCTGCACGTGTTATTGCGTTTAAGCGTCGATAGCCTACTGTTAATCTAATACCTCCATCTCTCTTAGGCACAAGTACCACGGGTGAAGCATATGGGGACTCACACTCTTCGATTATGCCTTGAGCCAAAAGTTTATCTAGTTCCTGACGCAGTAATTGCCTTTTGGGCTCTGACATACGGTAAGGTGGAACAGATATTGGTACATCATCAACCAATACAATGGAGTGTTCAGCATATGGAGTAGGGTCTATATTATATACGAATAAATCAGAATTTTCTTAACAATGTTGTTAAGATTGGATCTTTCTTCTAAGGATAGAGAAATTCCTTCATCTACTCGTAGTTCTAAATGAGCAAGAGTAACGCTATTGACCTGGCAAGGAGAGCTGACCTGAGCTGGATCTGGAGCAAATGAGTAGGGGATATTAGGGACATCACCATAAAACCATGAGTCATTAGGAATGTCTAGAATGATGTTAGCTTTTCTTAAGAAGTCTGCCCCCAGTAAGATACGACTATTTGTGTGTGTGGGCACAGAAATTAAGGAAATGCTATGAGAGCAGTTTTGTAAGATAACAACTAAATCAAAGACCAAAACAGTGGTAGAAGTAGTCCTACCATCCGCTAGGGTCATGTCTACACTTTTTGTGGAAAAGGGTACTTCATCCTTCAAGAGGATATCTCTTAGCTGAGAGCCAGCAATATTGCACTGTGCTCCCGAATCAAGATAACAATGACTTACATGACCTTCAATAGTGACCTGAACAATGGGTTTAGTTGATAGGTTTGTGGCAAACTGTTGGTCGACATTAACTGTTTCAGCAAGCACAAATTCAGATACTGCTGAGGATTTACTGGATGATTTGCATTTTGGACAATTACTCTTAATGAATCCAGAAGTCTTACATCCATAACACGAAATCTGATTCGAAGTAGAAAAGGTTGGTTTAGGGCTATTACGAGAAGTTACTAGAGGAGGATTAGGTTTGGGCTCAACCGAAGATTTTCGAGAATCTGCTTCCCTGGTTCTGGCTGCGGCCAATTTTCGACATTTATCCTTCACGTGACCTGGATTTTTGCAAAAGTTACACCGTACCCGTTTTGATTCGTTTTCGTTTTTAATGTTTATTTCCGGATTTTCATACGATTCTTCAGTTTGCCTCGCTTCTTTTAAGAGTTCGCTAAATGTATTGATCTTATCACGTGCTACTTTTTCACGTATTCTCCTATGCAACAAACCGTATACCATATCTAATTGAGTGGCTTCGGTTAATGTATCTGCCGGTAACTGAGCTATTATCTCGCGCGCTTTGCATACAAAAATGTCACGCGGAGTTTTAGCATCTTGTTCCGTCGAAAACAGTTCCCGATATACTCTGTAGGCTGGTTTTTGAGGTCCAAAAGTCGATCGTAATAAATTAATGGCGCTGGCCCACGTGTTTACCGTATTTTTAACACCTTGAAACCACGTGGCGGCGAAACCGTCTAGCAGCATGGGTATACCCTTTAATGCGTTCGCGTCAGACACGTGGGTGCACTCTTTATAGATCTCGACCGCATCTATAAAAGCTTTTACATCAGCCCCCTTTGATCCATCGAAGCGAGAAGCGCATTTGGCTAAACTACCTGAGTCCGAAATAGGCCTTGCTATTGTATTTAATAAGGCTTGAAACTGTTCACTTGTTAAATTTACGGAAGACATTTCTGCTGATGTTGATTCGCTTGAACTAAAAACCGTCGTCGACCTAAGCGAATAACTGTGTTTATCGTTTGTTGCCGTGATTGCAAGTTTAACACAAAAATAGTAATAAAAATTAAAGGCTTACAGTTTCTGTTGCTTATTTCTTGTAAATACCCTTGAATGGAAGCTTGATATTCCCACAGGATGTTTCTGAATGGCCTAGTGGAAGATTGATATTCCCACAGGATGTTTTGAATGGTCTGTAGTGGAAGATTGATATTCCCACAGGATGTTTTTGGATGGTCTGTGCGGAGTTTCCACAGCAGTCACATACACAGTAGATTTATTGTTGTGAAGCACTAAACTAAGTGAAAATGTCCACTAATCACCTTACAATGGCAGGAGCAAAAACACTTTTTCCTGTTCACAATGAAACTTTACGATTTTCACAGTACGAACTACACTTTAAACTATTTTGAACAAGTTTTGTGCCAATTGTGATGTGGGTATTAGTTAAAATAGTTAGGTAATGACTGTGAATATTGATTTACACGATTTTATTAAAAGGAAAACCATGTGTTACAATTTAACCTAGATCTTCTTCTTCTTCTTCTTCTTCCTTTATTGGGTAATATTCCAGGGGATAATTTGCCCAGCTAATTCAGGGGGGATATTCTCAACTTGCTCTAGACAATCGAATATCCCCATATAAAACTAAATTGAAATTATTTTATATTGAATGAACACTATGTTGAAACTTCTTCTTCTTCGGCCAGACAGTTAGTATAGGAAATACAATTCAACACAGGATAAAACTTTTCTCGCTTGGGTGTAGCAACCAGTCTTTTTCTACATAATCTTTTCTTTTCTATTAGGTGCTTTTTAGTTATTTATATATAAAATAAGTGATGAGGTCCTCAGAGTTCCACAGCAAACTCTTCTGCAGCTATCTACTTAATTCAATAGCTACTTTACTGTGGACTGTCCAAGTTCTTCATTTTTTTTTTCTACCAACGGATGATAGAGAACCCAGGTGTAAAAATAGAGAGGAATTTGTAAGGTTATGTTATAGTAGATAAGATAGAAATATAATTATAGATTGATTTTGGCTAGATTAAGAAAAGTAATCAACAAATTTAGTCTTTGAGAATTAAGATTGGATAGGAGAGAGCAAATCTCTATAGGAGTTTGTAGTTTTGTTTTAACCAATTCTTTGTAGAGGTCAAAACTTGGAGAAACGTTTATTGGACACTCTAGGATAACATGATTCAGAGATCCAATTTGACCACATTCACAGTATGGGTTGTCCTGAATACCTATGCGGAATAAATGAACGGGAGTGGAACAATGTCCTGTTCTCATTCTAATTACTGCGGTGATATGCCTTCTGTCTTTATAAGGAAATTGATTGAACCATGGTGATTTGCTCCATGTATTGACTATTTTACTATAAAACGACCCTTTTGATCTGTTTGAATTCCATTCTTGTTCCCATCGAGTCCAAATTAGCTTTAAAATAAGTACAGTAAAACCTCGATATAACGGACTACTTGGGGGGACGGAGTGTCCGTTAAAGCCGAAAGTCCGTTATATAAAAATATATTTAAAATAAATCAAAACTTTTTTTTTTTAATATGTATGTACACTGTATTCAGATACAAACATTAACGTTCTCAAAATACAAACATTAGTAAATTAAACCATTTTTTTTTTTCTTCCACACACGCTACTGTCATTAATAAAAGATCGTTTTTTGACGTCATGTCACTTTAACCGTACTTCTAAACTGAAAGCAAAATTACTTGTGTATGTCGGTCTGGAGTGTACGGCTTTAACTTACTGCAAACATGCAGAGACTTCCTTCTTGGTGTGTGGGGACCTTTATGCTAAATTTTATTGAAATTTTTTGTAAAATACAGTGGTGTGGGACAGGTTAAGCATGTAATATTAACAGTATGTTTTTATTTTTTTTTACATTTGACCGGATTTTTTGTCCGTTATATCCGAAGTCCGTTAAATAGAGGTCCGTTATATCGAGGTTTTACTGTAGTTTGAATAATGCAATTTAACTTTGGCTGGCATTTTTAGCGATCTTCCTATATTTGCCAATTTGTCTGCAACAGAATTGCCCTTAATATCCGAATGCCCTGGAATCCAAGCCAGAATAATACTGATGTTCTGTTGATTAGCTTCTATAATGCCCCTTTTGGTCATAATAGAGGTATGTTCAGTTTCCATTGAGTAAGATGTTTACCCTATCTTTTGGATAGCACTCTTAGAATCAGACAAGATTAAGGCCCTCTTGATATCCTTCTCCAAGACAAATTGAATCGCATGATTAATTGCAATAATCTCTGCAGTGCAAACTTGAGTCTGCGTAGGGAGTTTACTAGAGTATGAGTATTCAAAGTCAGGACAAAAAACACCAAATCCTGCTGAGCCCTTACTATCAACTGACCCATCTGTAAAGATTATAGTGTGAAGTGGATTGTCAAGTGAGATTCTTTGAAATTGAATTATTGCATGCTCATCACCTTTATTAGATTGCACATTCCTAATAGGGATAGAAGTTAATTGATATTCTAATTTAAAATTGTGGCACGGAAATAAGTCACTAGAAAATAAATTTGGGGTATGCTGGAATTTATTCATGATGGAAACTAAGAGGGGAATACTTTTTTTATTCCAGTAATTATAATTTGATTGCATTGATATTTGTAATTGATTCAAGGCAGAAATTATTTGATTATTAATTAGCATAAGATTTTTTAGGAGGAATTTAGAGTTAAGCCATTCCCATCTGTACTTTAGAGGAATTTGACCACTTTCACCTAACAATGCATGAATAGGGGTAGATCTCATACATCCTGTTATGATACGAATACTCTTATATTGCAATTTATCTAACCTGTTGATTAGCGCCTTAGGACAATCTGATAATATTTGACATCCATAATCTAAATGACTCTGTATAAAACCATTATGAACTATCTGGATAGTTTTAGGATCACTACCCCAATATGTTCCACATAGAGCTCTCATTACATTCAAGCTACGACTTACTTTTAATTCTATTAAATCCACATAGGATTTCCACTTCAGGTTTTTTTGAATAACTACCCCTAAATATTTCACTGTATCCACCCATTTAATTGCATGACCTCTAATTCTTACATTTAGAGGATTAATTTTACGATTCCCTATTTGAAATATAATTGCTGAGGACTTATTGTAAGATAAATTGAAGTTGTGTTCTAATAACCAGAGATCCATCCTATCCATTAACAAGTTCAAAGAATTAATTAATTTAAGTAGATCAGCCCCACTAACCAAAATAACCAAATCACCTGCATACTGTATCAGATTACAACCGCTGGGAATAATCTCGTATAAAGATAGGGAATACAGATTAAATAACATTGGACTTAGAGGGGAGCCCTGAGGTAAGCCCTGATTAGTTTTTCTTGAACCATGAATTTGACCAGTTTTGTCCTTTACATAAATACTACGATCATTTAATATAGAATAAATGACATTTGCTAGTTGAATAGGAATGTTATATTTAATTAGTTTAGGGTATAAAAGAGAGATGTTGACACTATCATAAGCTGCTGAAATATCTAGGAAAAGTCCTATGGTAAATTGATTCAATGAAAATCCTTGTAGTATTGTAGAATTTAGTAATGAAATGCATTCCATGCAACCTCTACCCCTTCTAAAACTAAGTTGCAATGGATTTAAAATATGATTGTGTTCTAAGAACCACTCAATTCTGTTTTTAATTAATGTTTCCAGCATTTTACCAACACACGATGATAGAGCTATTGGCCTATAATTAAGTGGATCAGTTTTATCCTTTCCATGCTTAACAATGGGTAATATGACCGTTTGTTTCCACGAGAGAGGAACCTGCCCCTTCCGGATACATTCATTAAAGAATTGAATTAAGAGTAATGATCCAGAGTGCGGTAAATTTCTTAACATAGAGTATGAAACCTGATTAGGACCCGTAGCAGAATCAGTTTTAGACAGAAGAGTATTGTGATATTCATCAAATGATATGGGATTCTCAGAATACTGCAGAGAACTGAAAAGTAATTCAAAGTCTCCAGAAATAGGTGAGAGAAATGTTAAAATTTCTTGGGCTACCTCCTCAGGTGGCAATTGAGTTAAAAGAGACAATTTACTACCAGAAACCTTGTTAATTTTAGTCCAAATATCTTTAAGGGGAGTATTTCTATTTAGTTTACTACAAAAGGATCTAAAGCTTATTTTTCGCTTTAATTTTAGAAATTTTCTAGCTTTCGCTATGAATTTTTTAGCCTCTATATAGTTTTCAACACTAGGAGAATTTTTAAATGTATTAATAGCTAAAACTCTCTTTTGTATTATATGAGCACATGAATCATCCCACCATGCAATGTGATATTTGTTATTATGAGAGGAGGTCCAAGGAATTGATGTGTCTGTCACTGATGATATATATTCGATAAAATTTTCATAGTCCTCAATTGGAAACGATGAGAAAATACAGTCTAGTTTTTCATGGAAAGAAAGCCAATCAGCCTTTTTGAAATTTCTTCTTTTAGAAACCTGATTAGAGTCCTGTGTTGGGAAACCGACATAGCATAGAATGGGAAAATGATCACTAGATCCTGTATCTGGAATGGTCGTCCATCCACTAATTTTAGGTGCCACATCTATCGAAGCCAATGATAAGTCAACTACTGATTTGCTGCCACCAGGACAAACCAATCTTGTTGGAGAACCATCATTAAGAAAAATTAACTTAAGATCTTCTGCAGTTTGCAAAATATTTCTGCCATTAACACTATCTCTTGAGCTTCCCCATGCTCTATGATTACAATTTAAATCACCCATGATGAGTAGAGGTTTGTTCATCGAGTTGACCAAAGAAGACCAGCATGTTTTGGAAATGAGATTGTCCAAAGGACAATACATATTTAATATATTTAAATTATACTTGGGTAAAAAGGTGAGTTGAAATTGAATCTGTACATATTGTATTTGATAAGGGTAATTAAGCCCCCATATCCATCACCTCGATCCTTTTTGATAATGTGATACCCTCTGCATCTAATTATGTGTTGGTTAGATAGCCAAGACTCACTAATGAGGACAATATCAGGGTTATAGTGTTTAATAAGAACTTTTAAATTATCAACATTGGTATTATAAGATCTTATATTCCATTGTATAATAGTTAGTGGGGCGTAATGATTGAAAATATAAAATGTTAAAAACATGTATGTACCAGGTCAAGACGAGAGGGGGATCAGTATTCTGAGTCCTCAGACCCAGATACCTCCATCCCTCCTCGCTCCTGACTAGTACTTATAGCATTATGTGATACACTTTTGTTTTTATGATTACCAATCTCTACATTTAATCCAACGTGATCCTTAGGAGAACTATAATTTTTATTAATCAATTCACCAATAAATGTCATAACCAAATCCCTGTGATTTTGATTGAGCATTAATATAGCCTGATTTAAATCTCTTTGGGTCTGAGAGTTATTTATAAAGTGACTAGGGGATTCTTTGGGGGATCTCCCATTAGGATTGTTCAATACTTTAGAATGAGAACTTTGATCAAAGCCTGCATTTAATGGTCTTTTCCTTTTTGATGGAGTGGATTTTGTAATCTGACTGTAGGAAACAGAATTTGAAGACAGGGATGTAGCAACTGATCTCCTCTCTTGAACTAAAATGCTATTTGCAGAGGATAGATTATTTACAAGATTAGGAAAATCCTTAATGTTCAACGTTGGGCTAGATGTTTCCCTTGGAATGTTTTGGTTAGCTTTATAATAGGATAAGTTGGCAAACGACATAAGTTCCTTAATACTCTTTTGTCTTTTTCTTTCTTTACATTCAGGATGTCTAGAGTCATGATCTGGTGTTTTACAGAACATACAAAACCTACTGCATCCTACAAACGAGGGAGAATCATGATTTACACCACATGTAACACATCTGTTTTTTCCCTTGCATTGAGAAAGAGCATGCCCATATAAAAGACAATTATGACATTGGAGAACTGGACTAACAAAGGGTATCACCTTCATAGGCAGACCATAAATTTCAATTCTTTGGGAATATTCCTTCCTGAAAAAGTTAAACAGATAGTACCTGTAGGGATGAAAGTGGTTTCTGAATTATTTTGCATAACCCTTCTATTCATTCTTTTAACAGAGATAACTCTACAAAAGGGTAGATTAGTATAAGTTGACATTTTAATTTCCTCTTCTGACAAAGATTTAAAAACTCCCCTGACAATACCTTTACAAGAGATAATATGAGTGGGAATGAAAACCTCATAACCTAATTCTTCCCAGTCCTTCTTAAGGATAAACGAATTGGCAGATTGTCTGTCCTTGAATTCTACCCCCACTCTATTTTTTCCCTTTCTATCAAATTTAGCAATCTCTTTCAGTTTTAAATTAAAGATAGTCTTAGCAATACTTAGGATATGATAATTACTCACATTACTATTTTTACCCTGAACAAAGACCTCAAAAGGCCCCAAATCTGATTAAGAATATAAACTCTTTTCTTTAATGTTTACTTTCTCTATTGCATTGTTTTAAGACAGATTTTTACTTATATTTGGGTCGGGATCTGGTGGCCGGTCGGGAGGAATTTCTTCCTCCATAATGGCAAACGTCAACAAAGTTTAAATCTACCAAAACGTTTAGATGTGGTTAGACTATATAGAAGATTAGGAAATATGTAAAGGAATAAGATCACAAAGAAAATGTTAGTAAGGCCCTTACTTGTATTTTTCCACCATGCACCATCAAACTTCGAAAAAACAACCAACCTGGAATGACAATTATCCAAGCTTTGATTTCTAATCCAAAATAAGCGCAAATTCGTGAAATATACTGTACTTAAATTACAAAAATTCGCAGAAAACTTTCAAATGCGTATTTAAACTTTGACAGTTCAACTGACAATCATCTAACCTAGATCTTACAACAACAAACATATATATCTGTCTCTTGTCACCGTTCACTCTCGGTGGACACTGTCATGGTAACTTCGGTGGTATTCAGCCACAGAGCGGAGTGGCTGTTACAAACAAATATTTTCAACTTTTGGTATACTTATGATTTTGATTGCAGACAATATGCCATTTAATAGTGCCGAATGTCACAGTTTTGCTAAAGATTGGGAATTTAAAATTCAAACATCAAGTCCGTTATATCCAAAATCTAATGGTCTTGCAGAAAGGGCAGTAGGTATATGTAAAAATATTTTGAGAAAAAGTCTAGAATCAAATACAGACGTTTTTAATGCGTTATTAGAATATAGGAACACTCCTTTAGCAGGGTGCAATATTTCGCCTGCAGAATTGATTTTTAAGAAACAGTTGCGTAGTATCCTTCCCCTTTCAGGTAAACATTTGGAACCATCCTTGAATAGTGAGTCACAGAAACTAGCTGAAAAAAGGAACAAGGATAAGATTCATTACGATCAAAGTTCGAAAGGTAGGTCAGAATTTAAGGTAGGTGATAGTGTAATAATCAGGTTAGAAAAGGAGAAACACTGGATACCAGGGGAAATTGTAGGGAAATGTGATGCTCCTAGGACGTATATGGTTCGGGATAACTTTGGCAGGGTAACGAGACGAAATACTTCATTTTTAAGACCATCACCAAATGAATGTCCTCCCATTCAGAAAGAATATATGTCTCCACTCATTAGGTCTAAACCTAGCTCCTCACAAACAAGGTTAAATATTAATAATAATAACAATAATAACTTTAAGCCTGAGATTTGTTCAAATGAACCAACTGTTTCAACCAAAATTGTGTCTAGTAACTTGAATTGTAACAGTAACCTGAATTTAGGTATTAATAGTAAGACAGTTACAGCAAGGTCTGGTAGAGCTGTTGTAAAACCAGCTAGGTATAAAGATTAATTATAAGTTAGACATAGCTTTCATAGATGTATTCCTAGAGCATAGTCAGAATAGTTATTTTTGTTTCTCAGTTGTAGTTTTGTTAAAAAAAGTGTATAAAGGGAAGATGTCTCATATGGCCTTGGAACTACTTTTATGTTCTAAGCATATGACTATGACAGCTTCAAGAAGACCATGACCAACTTCAGGTTACTTAACGAATATAGGTTAAGCCTTAGAGTAGGGAATTCTACTCGTCAAAGGAGTGATCGCAACGATAACAACAGTGAAGCTGAGTGAGCACCAAACACGTGTACCAGTGGCGTATCACCTAGGCCAATAAGAACAACATAAAACTACATAATTAAATTCCAAATAATAGTAATCATAATTTTAGTTTAATTTTCTATTTTTATTAATTTTTCATACATTATGCAAGACGTACACAAAAGATTTAAAAAAATGACAGTTTTTTTAATTTGTCAAACTTTTATACATAGGTCGAAATAAACCAGGATTAGGGATTAGGGGATGTGATAGAAGCAAACAACTTTGTGAATTATCGATTTATTGTCTACTAAACAGTATTCATTTGTTATATTTATTTCGAATAACATTATCAAATTCATTTTGTTTTTTTGTTATAAAATGTAATCTTATATATAAATATTTATCCATTATTGCTTCAATTAAAAAATATATATGATTTGAAGCACGCCCTAAAATATGTTCTTGTAGATTGCAAAAATATTGTTCAAATTGAACGCAGTTGAGCATGATTTTATTTTTTAGAATAGAGATAAAATTGGGGTTTCCCAAATTTTGCTCGTTTATTCTTAAAAAATGTTCCGACGTTTTGCAAATGGCAATCACATCTTTGGACGGATATGTCAATCCTCCTTGATTTTTTTGTAATTAATGAGTTTAAATAATTTAATTTGCTTCCAGACAATGCATCTACACAATCTACACATTTTATTGTGCTTTGCAATTTTCGGGCTTTAAAACCTGCTATGTAAGTAATTATTTGAATGGAACACTCACTAATTACAGTCGAATTCATTATGTAGTCATGTTCACTCCAAATAGTTTCTAAAGATTGTTCATAAAATGTTTCTAATAATCGAGCTTCAGGTGAACAAATATTCAACTCAAGTTGTTTAAATCGACATAAACCACTTAAAATAGGAATATCGTCCAATGGAACACAATTTCCTAAACCACCAGATCGAATTTCACTACGCACTAACAACCTCTTATAAGCAGCAGTGAATTGTCTGGCAGTAGAAATATCATTCTATCACCCTTTTGATCTTATACTAAAAAAAAACGTTCAGCATGATCTTGACTAACTTTGTACAAAGGAAGGTAATGTAATAATTTTTTTCTGAATAACAATGTCGTCGTACAACCCAAGAGCACTTGGGTTGTACGACCCTGTAATGCTGGTTAAAGAGACGATAACTCCCAAAAATCCAGTTTTTTCCCGAATCGGTTACTAACTGTCCATTATCAAATTTAAGATGTGAGAAGTACGTAATAGCCTCTTATACAAACTTTTTTGTTTGTTCTATATTACTATCACATAATGCTTTCTTAAAATGTTTTGCTCTTACTGAACGACTTTTAAAATATCAAAAACATTTGTAATTTGTATAAATTTTATAGTAGCTTCACAACCGGAAAATTCCTTTAAGTTTAATTCATTTAAACAAGAAGAAAGATTTCATTTTCGTAGTTGCAATAATATATTTTATAAATCCCATTATAAATTAATTTAATCATACACCACTGGTAAAATGGTGCTCCTTTATGCTGTTTTTAAGTTTACATGTGAATTTTTCGAAATTTATAACTAAAACATGTAATTTTAGTTATGTAATTAGGTACATTAAGGTGTTGTTTTTTAAATAAATAACAGTTTAAAAGGCAATATGTAAAAATAAAGGAGATAAAGGAACAAAAATATTTATTTACATGTGAAATGTAACTTCCACTTCATTCTTTCTGTTGTTGCTTTTACAACCGTAAGCCGAACACATCACCATTTTAAAGAGTTAAAAAAATTGCTACTTTTCACTCAGAAATCGCACAAAAATAATTAACAAAACGAGTTGTGTCAATCCGAAAATGAGCACCAAACGAATGGCGGACCGGGTAAAATCGGCTTCACTTTCGCTTGAAGACTAGATAGCGCGTTACCTCTCCTTTGACGAGTAGAATTCCCTACTCTAAGGGTTAAGCACATTGTAATATGTAAGATTTCAAGTAAAACTTAAAAAGAATAAAAGTATATTATTTCATAATAACAAACATAAGACAAGCTAATATATTAAATTGCACAACAAAATGGGACATCCATTTTAAAGAGAAGCATTCTTTCAAATGTGGCTAAGATGACACGATCACAGAAGACATTTGCAGAATATATTCAAATCTGTGTGCCAAATCGAAGGTGGCACCTTTGAAAACGATTACCCTACCGCGACTTAAACTACTAGCAGCCTTGATTCTAGCTAGGCTAGTTTTTTTTTTATTTTTTTTTTATTTTTATGGCTTCGGCAGTTTGCCATACAGCCAGTTACATGATCTTTTAATCTCATTAGGTACAGTAAAAAGTTTTTGAGTTATTTGCAATCGAATAGACTAAAATAGATAAATTTACAATATTTAACAAAAAGAAGAGAAAAAATATAAATAATACATACACATATATATCCATAAACATATACAATTAACATGGGTCACTCGTTTCACGTCCAGGGGACCATCAGGACATTATAATATATAACATACACAGGAGAACTAGGCCACGGTAAATATGATTAAACATATAAAGGAGAGAAAACAAAGGTAAAAAGTAAAAACCAATTTTTTTTTTTTTAACTAAAGAAAAATATTACATTTGGTCAAAAAATCGATTATGCAATCGTAAATTAATCTATTTTGAGTCGCTAGGGCAGATAAAACGTTAAACGGAGATTTACCGGTAATACGAACTATATTATTATATAATAAGGTGGATTCCAAATTATATTTGGCACAACCAAAAATTACATGATCTAGGTCACCTTCTACTCCACATTCCAAACAGTTTTTACTCTCGATCACATGAATCTTTGCAAGATGAGCAGGAAAACAAGCATGTCCAAATTTAAGCCTAGATATGGTTGTTATATAACGCCTAGGGACATTATAAGTTCTGTGCCAATGTGCAACAGGGACAGTTGTGTGTAAAGAAGTGTATCTATTTGGGTTGGTAAAACAAAACTCAGACCATAGGTCACTCCATTTATATTTTAAAACTGCCTTGCGTGAAGCAACCAAATCAGAAATACTGGGTAGAAATCCTGTGGTATCCACTGAATAAATACTTAATTTGGCTAGTTGGTCTACATGTTCATTATGCTTAATTCCACTGTGTGCTTTGGCCCATATAAATATCACATTTTTTTTATTTTCCTTAAAGTGTTTAACTAATTTTTTAATTAATATTATGTAGGGATTGGAGTATGAGGTTGGAACAAAAGGTTGGTTAATGGCTGTGAGAACTGACATGGAATCTGAAACAATAATAACGGAGGAATCTCTGTTAGAAACAAAAAGTAGGGCTTGATATATGGCCATTGCTTCCGCACTAAATATGGAAATATTTGCTTTTAATTTGAACATTTTTTCTACCTTCTCAATGGGGATGTAAAAGGCACATCCTGTACCGTCTTCTGATTTGGAGGCATCCGTGTAGATAGTACTGTAGTAATCCCAATTGGATAAAATGCTTGTTATAATGTTGTTATTTGCTCTTCCAGTGTTAACATAATTTGGTTTAATAAATTTAACGCTATAAAAAAGAGCTTCAAAATCATTTATATCTGTGTGTGATTTTAAATTAATAGCTTCATCAGCACAAACTGTGTTTTCTCTAAGAGCTTCACATAGGGTTGGAGAATTTTTCTTAATCCAATATTTATTCGTTAAATCATAATTGTTTAAATTTGTTAATTCGGTATAAAGGAAAGTGTTCTGGTGTTTAATTTTCAGTAAAAATTTTTCGGCCAAGAAATGTCTTCTAAGAGAAATTGGAGGCTCACGTGCTTCAACATAAAGGGGCTCAATAGGAGTTGTCTTCATGGCACCAATACAGATACGCAAACACTGGTTTATAAATATGTTTAATTTGTTTAGTAAGTTCTTGCTGGCAGATCCATATAACCAACATCCATAATCTATGATAGAGCGAATGTAAGTTCTATAAAAAAGTAAGGAAGTCTGAACATCTGTTCCCCACCAAGTTTTAGTTGTCATTTTCAGAAAGTTTAGGCCTTTTTCACATCTATTTAACATATATTCTATGTGAAATTTCCATGTGAGCTTGTGATCCAGTATAATGCCCAAATATTTAATTACCTTTTTAAAAGGAATTTCTCGCTGTTTTACTATAAATGTTTCGATATTGGGAATATTATGTCTACTGAAAATGGTCACTGCTGATTTTGTGGCCGACAGCTGAAGGTGATTTTCTTCCAACCGTATTTCTACAACGTTGTAGGTATCCATTAAAAATCTAAAAGCTTCATCTCTCTTCTTTGTTTCACAGTAAATGCAGAAGTCATCTGCATATTGGATGATCTTAAAAGGATATTTTTCCAACTTTAATTTATGTAGGTCAGCTGTGTATAAATTGAAAAGAAAAGGACTTAAGACAGCTCCTTGTGGAATTCCTGTGAAAACATATCTTGGGCCTAATAAATGGTTGTTAAAATCCCTGACATAAACATGTCTTTCTGAATATAATCCGATAATAGCATACACTATTGCCTTAGGAATGTTAAAATCAATAATCATTTTTTTACTCAAAATATTTAAGTTTAAGGTGTCATATGCTTTCTCAATATCAATAAAAATTGTTGGAAGAAAGTTATTTCTAGAGAAATTATTTTGAATATTTGTTACTAAGGTTGTAAGTGCATCTAGCGTACCCACTCCTCTTTTGTATGCAAATTGACAGGGCGTAAGCAGGTCTTTTTTATGTAGCCACCATTCCAGCCTATGTTTTATCATACGTTCGAAAGTTTTTTGCACACATGATAGCAGAGAAATTGGTCTATAAGAATGGGCCAAGTTAGGGTCTTTACCTTGTTTAGGAATCGGTGTGATTATAATTTTCCTAAAATCTTCAATGCACTCACCTGCAAGCATCTCATCAAAAATTTGTAGAAGAAAACTTTTTGCTATAATTGGTAGGTTCTCTAACATCGGATACTTTATTTGATCAAAACCCGGGGCAGTACTTTTTTTATTTCTTAAAGCATAATTTAGTTCATTAATGTGAAAATTATTTGCCAAAAAATGTTTTTTATCTAAGATCGTATGTTCGATATTTACAGTGAAAGGAACAGTCTGGGGAGCTACATGATTAAAAAACTCATCTATTAAATCATCATTATGTGGCTTACCAATGTTTATTATTTTACGATTCATTTTTTTTGCTTGTTTCCATATCATGCTAGTTGGAGTATTTTTGTTGAGATTGGAACACTATTCAATCCAACTTTTTTTAGCTTTTTCTTTTAATGTTCGTTTAGTAAGTGCCATGCATTTTTGGTATGCAAGAAAATTATCTTTTGTGGGGTTTTCTTTGTATACTTGCAGTACATGTTTCCTTTCAGAAATTATGTTGTCACATTCTGCATCCCACCAAGGTGAAGGTGTTCGATTTTTGCACTTAAACGGTCTGTATTCTTTTAAAGTTCTTTGTGCCGCATTATTTATACAATTGATTAAGAATGCATATTTTTCTTTGGTGGTTGGATATTCTGCATCAGTAAATTTATAAAAGTAGTCTTCCACAAACTCTTTATATTGTTCCCAATTAGCTCCTTTTAGGTTCCATCTATATCGCGGAATTGTGATGTCCTGCGGAATTTGCTGCATTGCAAGAGTTATTTTTATCATAAAATGATTCGATCCAAGTGTGTCAGAGTAAACTGCCCAATCTATATCACTAGCTACGTCCGAGGAGCAAAAGGTAACATCTATCATAGAATCATTGCATCCTGGCCGGGTAATACACGTGGGTTCGCCAGTATTCATAACTACAAAATCACAATTATTGCTTGCTTCAATGAGTTATTTACCAATAGAATCGTTTTTATGGGATCCCCAAGTAGCATGATGCGCGTTAAAATCCCCACCAATAATACATGGAGTTGAAAACTGCGAAAAAATATTTACCCAATCAGTTGTGTTGGTTTTAATATCCGGTGACCTATAAACGGAAATTATACTTAAAGTTTTATTGTTGAATTTGATATTAATACCACAAACAAGAAGATCGACATTAAAATTGGAAACTATGCTTAATTCTAGGTGTGAAATCGACTTTTTGACCAAAATGCAAATTCCTGAAAAACCATCTTGTCTATCTTTACGAATTACATTATAACCTACGAAACTATATACTTTTTTGGGTTCAAACCATGTTTCACTTATTATTGCTACATCAATATTATTATTTACAAGATAATGCATTAGACTATTTTTATTCGAAACAGCAGAACGTGCATTCCACTGACAAATATTTAATGTCTTTGGTAATGGAGTGAAGGTTACTTTTTACATGTGTCCTCCAACACTTTATTTATTCCTGTTTGAATTAAATCATTATTCAAATTTTTGATATCTTCAATGGTATGAATGCCTTTTAAAAATTCAACTATAAAATCTGCAATTGACTTTACAATGTTTTTG